>NW_026934265.1:0-11337 GCF_032062105.1 Saccostrea cuccullata
CTATATAGATCCTATAGTAAAAGTGCATTATTTCTTTGAAAATCTTCTTCTCTGCTCCTGGGTATTAAATAAACCAACTAAGAACATAGTTATGATAACCAAGAGTGCCTCTTCAATAATTGTGAATTTCATGGCCCCTTGGTCAGGGGTTCTGGTGTTAGGGCGGGGCTATATAGATCATATAGTAAAAGTGCATTATTTCTTTGAAAATAATAATTGTGAATTTCATGGCCCCAGGGTCAGGGTTTTTGTGTTAGGGTGGGGCTCTATTATTTGTATGGTAATAAAACATTAATTCTTCAAAAATCTTCTCTGCTCCTCGGTATTAAACAGGCTATCTAAGTACATGGTTATGATTAAATAGAGTGCATCCTCCAAAATTGTGAATTGTATGGCCCCAGGCTCAGGGGTTCTGGTGTTAGGGTGGGGCTCTATTGATTATATAGTGAAAATGCATTAATTCTTCAAAAAATTTCTTCTTTGCTCCTGGATATTAAACCAATAAACTATTTACAAACTTAAGATGAGGAAAGATGCCTCTTTTACATTTGTGAATGTCATGGCCCCTAGGTCAGGGGTTTTGGTGCAAGGAGGGACCTCTTTTGATTATATAGTGAAAATGCATGAATTCTTTAAAAATCTTTTTCTTTGCACCTGGGTATTAAACAAACTAAGTAAGTATATAGTTAGTTTGTTTAATACCCAGGAGCAAAGAAAATTTTTTTAAAGTAAGTATATAGTTATGATGAGCAAGTGTGTCTCTTCCAAAATTGTGAATTTTGTGGCCCCTGGGTTGGGGGTTGTGATGTCTCGCAAGGGCGAGGCCTTATTGACTATATAGTAAAAATACATTGTTTCTTCAAAAATCATCTTCTCTGCTCCTTGGTATTAAACCAATGAACTATGTACATAGTTTATGATGAAGAAGGATGCCTCTTCCAAAACTGTGAATTTCATGGCCCCTGGGTCAGGGGTTCTGGTGTTAGGGTGGGGCTCTAATGATTATATATAGTGAAAATGCATGAATTCTTTGAAAATCTTTTCCATTGCTCCTAGGTATTACCGGTATGCCAATGATGTTAGTACATAATTGTATGATGAAGAAAGGTGCATCTAGCAAAATGATTAAAATCATGTCCTCTGGGTCAAGGATATCGGGAAGGGGGGGGGGTAAAAGTACATAGTCTGAAGATAAATAAATACTTTGAAATCTGTTCTGTGGTATTAATCAACCATTTATGATGATATAAAATTTATGATAAAATTTCCAAAATTTTGAAATGTGTGGCCCCAGGGTCAGTGATTCCTGAGGGATGGGGTGCACCAATAGCTGGATATAAAGTGAAAATGCATTTTCTATTGGTTACTCTGATCTCACTGTGGGTATCAAGTAACTAGAGTAAGCGTTCTAAGTGTTTAATTATGATAAGCAATGATGCTTCTTTCAAAATCATAAATTTCATGGCATCTGGTTTAAAACACAAACCTAATTCAATATTTGGAAAGTTGTTTCATGATACTCAGGTGACCTATAAGGCCCGTAGGCCTCTTGTTATTTTTGACCTTGTTTTGTTTGTTTTCAAAAAGTTTATGAAAAAAATGCCCCCATATGACATTTAATGGATTAAGGGTTTCTTCTCTTTAATACATGTCAATCTCCAAAGCTCAAAAGTGTATGTACCGCAAGAGAGGTTTTATCACTAAGGAATACACATGTGAAATATAAAAGCACTATTACTGACTGTTCGAAAGTCATAACCAAAGTTAAAGTTTTTAAAATGTGGGTCAAACTCTTAGGTCATTATCAAAAATATTTATACCAGCTAAAAGGTCTTTCTACAAGGAATACACATGTGAAGGATGAAAGCCCTAGCTCCAACTGTTCAAAAGTTAAGGCCAAGGTTAAAATGTTTGAAAATCCAAGGTCAAATCTGGTGCTACGCATGGAATGGTTCTGTCATAAGAAATACACCTGACTGACCCATGAAATATGGAAGCCATAGTCCCACCCATTCTGTACATGTATTTATGGTAAACAAACAGACAGACTACAAAAACAATTTACCCACCGATCCGGTGGCTTACTAAAAAAATTTTTTAAACATCCTCGAATATCAAATGAGTATGAAGCAATGATTCTCAAGAATAAATTCTTTTTTATTGAATTGACTTAAAAGATATGTCATCTACATAACATTTTAAAAGATGTAGGCAGATGAACTCTTATTTTTATTAGTCAACTAGATGAAATCCCGCGCAATCGCGGAGGGGTGTTCATTTTTTTACTGCTTAAAGAAATATTCCAAAAACTTTCAGATTCTATTGACAATTTATTACACAGGTTTATAGCATGAAGAAATCCTTCATAATCCCTGAGTTATTTTTGGAACAGAAGCAATTTGAAGCAATTATAAATTAATTTTTTTTACCAGTGAAGGTTTTTCATCTTCAGAGAAGGCTGTAATTTTGTCAGTGTTTTTGTTATCTAGTTATTGTATTCAGTGCAGCCTGTCCTTGCGTTTATGGGTTCTTTAAACCTCTTTTAAGAACATTTAAACAGGCTTTGCTGTATGAAAAAGCCATATAAAATATTCTATATATTACACATTCATCAAATTCAAATCTCTGTCAGATTTTAAGAAAAATCTTTTCGAAATGTAGATTTAAAAAAAACACTTTATTCTGCAATGTTAAATGTGCCTGTGATACAGGCTGTGCGTTTTTAAACACGTTGGTTCATCTGTTGCATGTATACATACAGTACGTATATGAAACCAAGCGGGTCGAACACTTAATCGGAAGCAAACCACCCAATACCATTTCAGCTATGTCACAATATTTTTAAATCACAAAAATTATCAAAAAAGTTTCCCTCCATGCCGTCGGATCCGTCATAAAAACGCTTGCATGTTTATTAAAATACCGTCAATGTTGACTTTAAGCCTAAGCGTTTTAAAGACGTTTCTTAGGAACGAAAAAATACTTTTCTGAAAAAAAAAAACGGATTTAAAGGTACTTGGACACAGATTAGAAGTTCATATTTTCTGTATAGTATCACGAATTATATATTTTAATAGCATTTCACACAAAAACTAATTAAAAATCTAATTTCATTTGAAAGTTATTAAAACTTTAAATTTTTTGGCGGGTATTGACACATCCTTGCACTTTCACAAATTTTAACTTTACTCTTAATCCTTAGGAAAAGTGGCAATCTTGGGGTGTATTAATGAAAAATATGGCTGAAATATTGTTGTCTCGGCGTTTTACAATAAACAATCAATCAACCATTCAATCAATACTAAACTTAGCGGAACTCTTTCGCGATGGAGGTAGAAAACGACTGTTTGATGGGGGCAAGAAAACGACTGTTTGATGGGGGAAATATTGGATACAATGCAAGATCGATCATTGTAGAATTTATAAGGACAGATAAGTAAAAAAAAATCCTGCTGGAAAAACTTGCTAATCAATCGCTGAACCTGCTTACTTAGTTTTTGAGAGAGCTAATCCTAAAATGCTACATTTTTAACGATATTTTGAACTACATGTAAGCGTACTCTTCTCATTTAATTTTCACTAAAAATCTTCACATTTTAAAGCTGATAAAATATTCTAAACTTTCCTTATTTGACAGTCCTTGGCAATACATTGTATTTTCGGCATAAAATTGTTCGAATCATTCGATTGTCCCACTGTAAACAATGTCATCTGCCCCTGTGCCCAGGAATTTAGAGCTTTCTCGACTCTCCCGCAAAAGAGGGGTAGTAAGTTGGATAACTGCAAGGTACTCGCAATATTATGTAACTATAATTATTATCCTTTAGAATTATACAGCCTATCTAATTGGTTTAGAGCATGTCAAGTGAGGTGTGACTATTCGTGATGTCTACCTCAAGCGCAGGGTGACAACCATTGTCACCCTTCAGATGCCAATGAGATAACAGGGTTACAAGTGCGTTGTCGCCCTTTGAATGAAATTACAGTGGTTTAATCGAGATAACTCTTCATAAATAATTATACATGTGTAGAATTGCTAAATATGCGGGATCGGTAAACAATAATTCTAACGATGACGTCAAAGTTGTTGTTGACATATTTTGAATGTATGGAATCGGAGCAGAGTCATCGTCGCAAACCACGGCTAAAATGTACGCTCCTCTCCCATCCGGCCGTGGTTGAACGAGGAGAGAATTCTTCGTAGCTCATTAAAATATTGACCAATGCGAGTAAAGCATAATCGGATGATGAACTTCATCTCGACCTTTCAATATCCAATCGCAGTATAGGAAATATTTCTTGTATACTGTTGACGTCAGTTGTTGATTTTGATTGCGATGGAAACAAAACTTGCCACTGACTGAATATGACGTCACAATAGAGAGGCGTAAATATTCAAGATTACGACACTTTTTGTGATCAAGCAGCCACGGGTAGTAGAGAGCTATATATGCGGACTCCGGACCGTGGCTTGAGACGATGGAGCAGAGTAAAACATAAAAGGATTGATTAATTACCATTTTCGTCTTTATCATATTCATATATAATTTAGATTCTTCAGGATAATTAAACTATTATGGACTGTTTAGAAATAAGTCAAGCGCCCTCGGGTGACAACTCTACTCGGACCTGAAAATTGGTGATGTCTCCCTTCTAATCAGTTCATAATTGTATACGTTCGTTAAAAGCAGATTTTTTTGTCCCAATAAAGATGTTAATTCTATAATACGATTAAACAGTTTCTAGTAGGGATGTCAACGAGTACCCGGTTAACCGGGTACTCGATCGAACGTCCGAGTATCGAATACTAAAATCGGTACTCGGTTACTCGGATGTATATTTTTAAATATATCTAAGCTTATTTATTAATGCATTAAAGCATCGTTTTAAAACGTAAAATGTTCAATGCACTTGTACATACAGTAATTAGGGTTCCTGCACCTCTAAATGACCGTTATCGCCTCTGGCAGTGCTTATACAGTAATTACCGTGACCAAGCACCTGCAACTACCTGGCTTTTCTCACCTTAAATTCGGCTGTCTTCTACCCTTATATTTAGTTTGCTCTAATTAATTGTTGCTTTCATTAAACATCGTTTAAGGTCTATTATGTTTAAATAAATTACTATTGGATAATTTTGTCAATTCTCCAGAAGCCGTAAATTCTCGGGGACAGAGACAGAGGATATTGCACTTGCGATGGTTGATATGGATGCGTTTGATTTCGTGCCATTTAATACAAATGGTTGAATGCAAACGCTTTAAAAATCTTATGTCCATCGTTGCACCAAACTATAACATATCGTCTCGTAATTTTATGAAATTTAGGATCGAAAAGTGTACGAAGATCGTAAATCCGCTCTGTTATAGGATAACTTGATCAAGTTGATACTGTACACGTAGCTCTGACGACTTATCACTTGGACGGTAAACGCATCAAAGAGTTACATTACAATTAGGGAACAGATTATTTTTTTTTAAACAAAACCACCATTTATGATTTTATTTCTCGTATTTATCTGATATATAAATTGAACTTAAAAAAATATTAGATTAAATTTCGTCGGGCACAAAGTGGGCATAATTGTTACAACACATTTACAGGTAAACCCCTCATCAAACCATGTGGTTTCATTTCTACAAGAGTTTACAATGTTTTACAGTCATCAATTAACTTGTTCATATTTATTTAGACTTTTACCGAGTACCCGGGTACTCGATCGGGAAAAAATTCCGAGTATTAAGAATTGACCGATTTGACATCCCTAGTTTTTAGTGATTTGCTGAATCTTGTTTTGTTATACACTGTAAATATGACATTTTCTATATGTAAACAGAAATAAAGCACGAGGCTTGTTTACAGTATGGCATACATGTTTGGAGTAATAGTGTGCAATTTATTCATGAGATTGCTACTACGTGGTTAATTTCTCATTAATATTCGTAAGATAAATGTATAACCTTAATGAAACATTCTATTTCTATGTATCTTTATGTTAATACCTGCAAGCCTATATCGTTGTGTAGTTTGTTCAAGCCTCCGTCATGGTAACAGCTAGAATTTTTTGTGATTAACAGCTGACGACTCTGAATATCGTTTTTCCTACATTATTTAGTCCCCATAATGTAAATAAATCGGCGTTTTCACATTGAAAAAGGCGGTTGTAACACCTCATGGAATGGAAAATCATGTGTATTTTTATAAAAATAAGATTTCTTCTGTACCTTTAAATCGGCGGAAGAACTCTGTCAACTTGCAATACTCATCATCAATATGTTAAAAACACCAATTATGTACTCCTTCCATCGTTAAAACAATACAATCTCGCTTCGAATTTTCCAATCAAAAATGCTGTTGCACCTTTCACTTTGGTATTTACAATCTTGTAATTTCCGGTAGAAAATATAAGGAAGAATCTAACCATAGGCGGAAGAACTTTATAGGTAGGATATAAAAATTGCGATATATTGTATTTTATCTATATAAAACCTTAGTTTATGGAATCGGCCGCCATTATAGTTCCAAAATGGCTGATATGCAAATGAGCAGAATGAACTTACACCATTTCTCCATATGAAGAGTTATAAGTTCTGAATCTCCTTTGTAAATCAACAAATGCATGGTGTTAAAATTTTTGCTGATCATTTTAATTGCTTCAATAAGTAATTGTAGGTATGAAGATTGGGTTTAAAAACAAATCTGTTGAAACTGTCCATGTCCATTAAACATTAAATGGAATCGGCCGCCATTATAGTTCCAAAATGGCTGATATGCAAATGAGCAGAATGAACACCATTTCTCCATATGAAAAAATATTACGTTCTGAATCTCCTGTGTAATCAACAATTGCATGATGTTAAAATTGCCTTAAGTTATTATAGATATGATTGATTGATTGATTGATTGATTGTATATTGTTTAACGTCCCTCTCGAGAATTTTTCACTCATATGGAGACGTCACTGATTGCCGGTGAAGGGCTTCAAATTTAGAGCTTTACTCGGCACTCAGGGCCATTGAGCAGTGAGGGATCTTTATCGTGCCAACGCTTGCCGCTGACAAGGGGCTTCTGTTTTTAAGGTCTAATCCGAAGGACCCGCAACTTTCACTTCAAAGGTCCGAGTGCATGGCGAAGGAACAGTTGCTACCCATTTTATCGACTGGGTCAGTCGCGGCCAAGATACGAACTCACGACCTCCCGATCACGGAGCGAGCGCTCTACCGACTGAGCTACCGTGAACGATTTGTAGATATGAAGATTAGTTTAAAAAAATCTGTTCAAACTGTCAATGTCCATTAAACATTAAATTGTCACTGAAAATTATTGTTAAAACACTTCTCGTATGCTAGATTTTTTATTTCTATGAATGGAATGCCAAACAAAAGATTGCCAATTTCTACCTTACTTTGGGTCAAAAATATGAAATTTACAAAACAAATCGGATCAGTTATGACCGGTAAGAAATGTGTACCTAAATTGCAAAAAAATGTCAGAATAATGATAATAATATTAAGGGCATTCTATTAAGATCGTCACTCTGCAGTTTTTTTCCTTCCAGAGTTTTGAGAACGAGCATTACAAGATGGACGACGACAACATTCCTTACGAGGTTCTGGTAAATAGCTCTGAGGAATGTAAAAATGTATATTTTTTTTTTTCAAAGAAAACGTACGTTTACAAAAACTTAATATATACATGAACAAACTTGTAATTTCCCTTTATGTCTTAATTCGCCGCTTCAAGAAAACTGCATTTGACAAGGATTTTACCTAAACTTGAAATCCAGCTCATTTATATTTTTTTTAATTTTATTGTTTGCGAAAATGGAATATTCGTAAAGGACAAAGAAATGAATTTAAGGAGTTTCCACCCTCACAATTTTATAGGTTCAAAGTACAAAAACTGCATTTATTTTCATTTTATATACTTTGAACTTTTCATTTATTGAAAAATGTACAGGTCACCATATTATTTAAGATGCTTAACATAAATAAACAGAAGTGTATGTCAACATAAAAAATGTACATTTTTTGTAAACAGTACTGAGAAAAATTTGTAACAACTGGTTAAAATGCATAATTCTGATGCTGAGTGTTCCTAAATACTTCCTACTTTAAAGATACTTTTGAATTGTGAATGGCAGGGAAACTTTTTACAGTGAAGCAAATGCCTGAATGAAGAGACCTTAGAAGGAGTTATTGCCCTTGTCAACATTTTTTAAAAAGTGAATAATTGATTAAATTTAGAAAATATGCATTTTTAAAATTCTTTAGCTAAACAATATTTATCATTACACCTATTGTAAAGCATTCTTCCAAGAGATATTTTTCTATAAGGTATGAATTTAAGGATTTCCAATCCTAATGGGACCAAATTCTCTACCGTCCCTTAAATGTCCGTCAAGTATCCAATATTCTGATATTATATTTTATATTTTTATAAAAGAAGAGGATTGCCTGAGAGAAATTTTCAAAAATGTCATTAATTAAGCAGCAGTTAATTAACAAAGATTGCATTGAAGTCTATGGGGAAAAGCGTTTTTTCAAAACAAAATTCAAATAATTTGAATGTCAACAAACCCTGCGGTGGAAAGATGCATTGAAACATTAAAAATAGAATGACAATTAAAAACAATTTTTTTACCGGCTAAAACTTCTTTAATTGATTTTTTTTATTAATTAAAACAAGAGGCCCACGGGCCTTAGAGGTCACCTGAGCATTATGCAACAACTTTCCAATTACAGTGTATTGAATTTGATTCACGTTTTAAGCCAGATGCTATATGGCATTCACAATTTTGAAAGGGCACCATTGATCATCATAACAATAAACTTAGCAGTTGCTTAGCTTGGTTACTGAATACCCATACGCAGGGTAGGGGAACAAAAATGCACTCCAACTAATCAGTAATATTCATCAATAATCAGTAGTGCCCCTAACACTCTGACATAAACCCCTGACCCTAGGTTGCACAAATTTTTAAAAGGCACCCTTAAAATTGCCTATCAAAAAGTAAATAAATGTTTTATAAATACAAATGACCAGATTTCAAACAATTAATTCATTTTCAGTATATAAGTAGAGCCCCCCCCCCCCCCGACCCTGGGGCCTTGAAATTCATAATTCTGCAAGATTAGGGCCCTTGCTCATCATAACTATATAGGTAGTTCATCTGCTTCATACCCAGAGACAGAGAAGAAAATTTTCAAAGATTTAATGTATTTTCACTATATAATCAATAGAGCCCCACCCTAACACCAGAACCCCAGACCCTGGGGCAATGAAATTCATAATTTTAGAAGAGGCATTCTTGCTCATCATAACTATGCACTTATTTAGTTTATTTAATACCTATGAGCAGAGAAGAAGATTTTCAAAGAATTCATGTATTTTCACTTTATAATCAATAAAGCCCCCCCCCCCCCCCCCCCCGCCCACCAGAACCATTGACACTTGGGCCATAAAATTCACAATTTTTGTAGAGGCACTCTTGCTCATCATAACTATGCACTTATTTAGTTTATTTAATACCTAGGAACAGAGAAGAAGATTTTCAAAGAATTCATGTAATTTCACTATATAATCAATAGAGCCCCCCCCCCACACACCAGAACCCTTGATGATAGGGCCATTAAATTCACAATTTTGGTTGAGGCACACTTGCTCATCATAACTATGCACTTAGTTAGTTTATATAATACCTAGGAGCAGAGAAGAAGATTTTCAAGGAATTCACATATTTTCACTATATACTCAATAGAGCCCCCCCCCCCTCCCCCACACACACACCAGAACCCTTGACCCTGGGACCATAAAATTCACAATCTTGGTTGAGGAACACTTGCTTATCATAACTATGTACTTAGTTAGTTTATTTGGTTTGAATTTGGTTCAGTGGTTGCAGAGATGAAGCTGAAAATGTTCAAATGTTAACACACGACACACGCCACACGACGGACGACGACGGACGAAAACGGATAGCAATAAGTCACCTGAGTTTACTCAGGTGACCTAAAAAGGGGAGATAACTCTTACCAAAATTTAAGGTCATGAATTAGGACACATCCCACTATACATAATTATATGTCTAAATGGGAAGTATGTCTAAACAAACTAAGTATTCCATGCCTACATATCTGTTATGTTTTCAATTTCATTGAATTTGTTCCTATTAGGGATTGAAGACTTTAAATTAATAACAGTTTTTGCAAAAACCTATGACATCATAGGAGGGTGGAAAACTGGAATTACCTGAATGTTTTCTCAAAATTTCGGTTTAATATCATGATTTAAATGTTGCCGAAGCATTACGCACGATTATTAATAAAAAAAAAAAAACTTCATTTATCTGGAAGTTATTGAAACTTTGAATTTCGGAACGTGTTTGATTGGCACCTCTATGCAGTTGAACAAAGTAACTTTTGCCTTAATCCTTAGGAAAGGTTTAAAAAAAATTATACGGAAAATTCAGATTAGAAATGCGAGAAAGCAAAACAATCTCGCCAGTGTTGTAAATCCGCGCTTTCTGACGTTTGCAGAGTTTAACAAAAATTGAACACATTTGAGAAATATTCACTGGTTTCGAAAACAGGGCGCGAATTCTGTTAATGTTCACGTTTTACTGGTATGTGTCCCATTTGTTTAACTCTGTACATATCACTGAGCACGGGGCCTGCCAATACAATTGTGTGGGTTTTGCTTTCTCAATTTCTACTCTGAATGTGTCAATCAAACACCAACCGAAATTCAGAGTTACAATAATTTATAGATGACATTTTTTTGTTTTTTTTATTATAATTCTGACTTACAAGACTTTTTTTTCAAGACCAATGATTTGAATTCCATTGGAGATTTTGAAGAGCAAACATGCAGAAAACAAAATCGGAAGAAAACTTCGAAGATTTGTGTTAAATCACTCGTCATCTTCGTCGTCCTTGTTTTAGTCATCGCCTGTACAACGATGACTGTGTTATATCTTCAGGAAAGGAATAAAAGTAGAGATGAAAATGACGGTAAATATCTTTATCTTAATTCCTTTTCTAATGCAATGAAATCTTATGTATGTTTTTAAACATACCTGTATAATACTGTAAATTCCTAATTATACGCGAGGAATTAATTTCCGCGTAATTTCGCGAGAAGCATCACTCGCGAAAAGAATTACTCGCTTTTATTTATCTGGTGCTAAAATCTATGTAATTTTGTTAATCAACCGTCCATTCGCGAATAATAATTCTCGCAATTTCACGATAAAGAGCTAGTTCGCTATAAAAAAAAAATGCTCGAGAAAAATAAGGAATCTACAGTAACTTGATGTCTTACATCTTCCTAGTAAGT
>NW_026934266.1:0-11235 GCF_032062105.1 Saccostrea cuccullata
ATTTATGTGTGAACAATATTTATCAAGATTAAATGATTTATTTAATGGTAAACATTTATTTCTGAATGGGAAACACAACATGGTAAGGGTACATTATACTTATTATACCGAGAACCGCTATTTCCGCGTATTTCTGTGTATTGCTCAAATGTAAACAAACATTGCATTTACTCCCCAGGAAAGCAAATTGAAAGATGTTCGGTATTAAAATATCATATCATATTAGTAGAATTTAGTGCAACTTGAACATTAAAAAAAAACTGGGCGACAAAAGCTTTTTATGACATGTTTTATCATTTGCACGGGAAATTTCCATCACGAAAAATGAGATGTTCATGCCGTAAAAATTCATAATTTCTGTTTCCTATAAAATTTGGCCGTGAAACTACACAGAAGATATTGCTGTGATCTGTTCTACATGTTCCTGAATATTACAAGTCAATCAGAAATTTAGCATGAGTTTTCAAAAAATATTCTACGTTGCTGATGCGTCGTTCCAGGTTTTAATTTTTTTTTTTTTTTAATTGCCGAGAAAATTTATAACTTCTATATAATGAGCAGGATCACTGTAAAACTTTGAATACACTTTCTTTGAGGTCTTTTCTACATGTTCTTGAATATTACAAGTCAATCAGAAATTTGGCATGAGTTAAAAAAAAAAATTCTACGTTGCTGATGCGTCGTTCCATTTTTTTTCTATTGCCGAGAAAATTTATAACTTCTATATAATGTGCAGGATCACTAAAAAAAAAAAAAAACTTTAAATACACTTTCTTTGAGGTCTCTTCTACATGTTCCTGATTTTTACAAGTCAACCAGAAATTTGGCATGCGTTAAAAAAAAAATTCTACGTTGCTGATGCGTCGTTCCAGTATTTTTTTTTCTATTGCCGAGAAAATTTATAACTTCTATATAATGTGCAGGATCACTGTAAAACTTTAAATACACTTTCTTTGAGGTCTCTCTTACATGTTTCCGCAGTTTTATGTGGATACCGGATGGCGTATGAGTTCAAGAGGTGAAATCTAGGTTACTCTGGTTTAATAAAAAGGGGGGGGGGTGTTGAATAATAAATAAGCAAGTTTTGTATTTTAAAGCTTGGATATGAATTTTGAATTACTTTTAAAGGTCAAGGTCAAATGTCAAAGGTCAAGGTCAAATGACAAAGGTCAAGTTCAAGGTCAAGGTCATTTGTTTTGGCAAATTGAGCCTCTACTTACAAGGTTAAAATTCAGAATAAATAGTGGTATTGCGAGAGATTAATGCCCAGAAAGGTGATAGAAGTTAGACCTGAAAGTTTCATAAAAATCGATCGAGCCTTTCTCGAGAAATCGCGCGCACAAAATCGGTAAGAAAAAAAAACAATAATAAAAATAGTGGAAAAGAAACCTAAGAATAACAGTAAGGTCTTCCGCTGAAGACGGAAGACCTTAATAATGCTAGCTGTGGCACAAGATTGCGCGGACAGAAAAGATTGCTGCTTTACCTGATTGGTGTAAAATGAGAAGTTGTTTAATGAAAAATATTCTGCACTTGCTTTCTGTTTTAAATATATCAGGAAATGTTATTTAATTCATGTCTACAAGAAGAGCTGGACAGGTTGGCCGGTTTGTTTACATGAGAATAAAATCTCGAAAGTCGGGTTCGCTACTCGACACACATTTCGAATTTACATGAATCACTGCGAAATCACTGTGAATTTATGTGTGAACAATCATGTATCAAGATTAAATGATTTATTTAATGGTAAACATTTATTTCTGAATGGGAAACACAACATGGTAAGGGTACATTATACTTATTATACCGAGAACCGCTATTTCCGCGTATTTCTGTGTATTGCTCAAATGTAAACAAACATTGCATTTACTCCCCAGGAAAGCAAATTGAAAGATGTTCGGTATTAAAATATCATATCATATTAGTAGAATTTAGTGCAACTTGAACATTAAAAAAAAACTGGGCGACAAAAGCTTTTTATGACATGTTTTATCATTTGCACGGGAAATTTCCATCACGAAAAATGAGATGTTCATGCCGTAAAAATTCATAATTTCTGTTTCCTATAAAATTTGGCCGTGAAACTACACAGAAGATATTGCTGTGATCTGTTCTACATGTTCCTGAATATTACAAGTCAATCAGAAATTTAGCATGAGTTTTCAAAAAATATTCTACGTTGCTGATGCGTCGTTCCAGGTTTGAATTTTTTTTTTTTTAATTGCCGAGAAAATTTATAACTTCTATATAATGAGCAGGATCACTGTAAAACTTTGAATACACTTTCTTTGAGGTCTTTTCTACATGTTCTTGAATGACAAGTCAATCAGAAATTTGGCATGAGTTAAAAAAAAAAATTCTACGTTGCTGATGCGTCGTTCCATTTTTTTTCTATTGCCGAGAAAATTTATAACTTCTATATAATGTGCAGGATCACTGAAAAAAAAAACAAACTTTAAATACACTTTCTTTGAGGTCTCTTCTACATGTTCCTGATTTTTACAAGTCAACCAGAAATTTGGCATGCGTTAAAAAAAAAATTCTACGTTGCTGATGCGTCGTTCCAGTATTTTTTTTCTATTGCCGAGAAAATTTATAACTTCTATATAATGTGCAGGATCACTGTAAAACTTTAAATACACTTTCTTTGAGGTCTCTTCTACATGTTTCCGCAGTTTTATGTGGATACCGGATGGCGTATGAGTTCAAGAGGTGAAATCTAGGTTACTCTGGTTTAATAAAAAGGGGGGGGGTGTTGAATAATAAATAAGCAAGTTTTGTATTTTAAAGCTTGGATATGAATTTTGAATTACTTTTAAAGGTCAAGGTCAAATGTCAAAGGTCAAGGTCAAATGACAAAGGTCAAGTTCAAGGTCAAGGTCATTTGTTTTGGCAAATTGAGCCTCTACTTACAAGGTTAAAATTCAGAATAAATAGTGGTATTGCGAGAGATTAATGCCCAGAAAGGTGATAGAAGTTATTTCTTACTAGACGAGCTTGTTGCAAAGCAACAAATAAGTCTTCCGTCTAATTCTGAAGAAGATGATATCGAGATTGATAGACATTTACGGTTATGAGTGCAAAAAACGAGCCATTTACAAATACTTCCGGCCTGACCGGAAGTGACGGTATTTTAACGACTTTAAATGATCTCTGCCTCTGCTATTTATTATTTTGAACAACTTCCTTTCTATGATGCATAAGCAATTGTCAACACTTTTTGAGATATCAGATAAAACGTTTTGGCCCCTCTGGATCCTTTATTTTAGGGACCAGCCCTTTTTCTTGGATATCATTTGAAAGATCATGCAATTCTACACTTCTTTTGTTCTACATGTTTTAACAAAATATTTCTAGGTAAAAAGTTATCGTAGAAATGGTGTTAAAAATTTTGAAATTCTCGGTACAGTGGCTGGAACGTTATTGTTGACAAACCAATCGTGTAGAATCGTTCGTGCATCGTGCGTGATCGTTCGTGTAACGTGCGAGATCGTGCGTGTAACAGACTCAATCATTTGCGGTTTTAATCGTGCGTGAACGTGCGTTTAGAAACGTGTAAATTTCGTTTTGTAAGTTTTTATCGGAATGTTATCTGTGAAACAAGTATTTCGTTTATATTTTATTTTTTAATCCAAATAAAAAGAAATAAAGCGCAGTTTACATAGTTGAATGCGGAACGAACTAACTATTGCTTGTAAACAAGCAATATAGTAAGTCGTATAATATTATGTTCTCGTCAAATAGAGTGACTTGTTGTGATATACCGTACTAAGATGTTTTACTATATTTTTCTGAAGATCATTCTTGTTTGCTGCTAATTGCACATACAAATTAATAAATATTTCTCAAAGCTAACATAAATGTTTAGTCGGCGAATGTACATGCACGTCACGTACATGATTTTCGGGGTTTTGTTTAACAGTTTATCTCTGTAGCTTACTTTTAATTCATTTTTAAAGTAACACAATAATTTGCAATGTCGTTTTTCATGTTTTAGAGATTCATAAACATTTTGAAGTAATGAAAACATATAGATATATCTTTAAAGTTAACTCATTCCATGCTGCCATTTTTTTTCCCAATCGTATCCCCCATTCTACATATTATGAAATCCAATTCAATCAAATTTTACGGTCCACCTACTACTATCTTTTATGTCGGAGAATTATCTAAATAATTATTTATTATCTAAAATAATAAAAAAAAAATCTTACATGTATTTAGTACCAGAAATACCCATTTCTGTTTTTTTTTTTTTTCAAAGTCGATGATATAATATATTTATTAATAATTCTTTGAATCTAAAATCAATATAAAGCCGTATTTCGTTTTGGAAATATCGATTCCTAAATAATTTGAACTATTTTGCGTGAAGAATCGTGCGTTTGCGTTAGCAATCGTGTAAGATCGTGTAACGTGTAGAATCGTGAACGTGAAAGATCGTTCGTGTATCAGGTTTAATCGTGTGTTAATCGTGCGGAATCGTGCGTGTAACGTGATCGTTCGTGTAAGTTGTCAACAATAACGTTCCAGCCACTGTAGGACTATTTTCGGGCCATAGCGAGCGTCGACACTTCGTACTTCCGGTAGTTGTGATATACTTAGTGCACATCTCCAAAGGTTGCTCTGGCATCACTGAAAATTTCATGCTTCTGTGTTAAGTGCTTTTTGAGAAAACTGCCGGACAAAGTGACCCTCTAAAAATCACTAAATCGCAGAAATCTGACCGGAAGTGACGTCATCAAAATAAGAAATATATATCTAGATTTTTTTATGTTCTATCAGACCTGAAAGTTTCATAAAAATCGATCGAGCCGTTCTCGAGAAATCGCGCGCACAAAATCGGTAAGAAAAAAAAACAATAATAAAAATAGTGGAAAAGAAACCTAAGAATAACAGTAAGGTCTTCCGCTGAAGACGGAAGACCTTAATAATGCTAGCTGTGGCACAAGATTGCGCGGACAGAAAAGATTGCTGCTTTACCTGATTGGTGTATAATGAGAAGTTGTTTAATAAAAAATATTCTGCACTTGCTTCCTGTTTTAAATATATCAGGAAATGTTATTTAATTCATGTCTACAAGAAGAGCTGGACAGGTTGGCCGGTTTGTTTACATGAGAATAAAATCTGCGAAAGTCGGGTTCGCTACTCGACACACATTTCGAATTTACATGAATCACTGCGAAATCACTGTGAATTTATGTGTGAACAATCATTTATCAAGATTAAATGATTTATTTAATGGTAAACATTTATTTCTGAATGGGAAACACAACATGGTAAGGGTACATTATACTTATTATACCGAGAACCGCTATTTCCGCGTATTTCTGTGTATTGCTCAAATGTAAACAAACATTGCATTTACTCCCCAGGAAAGCAAATTGAAAGATGTTCGGTATTAAAATATCATATCATATTAGTAGAATTTAGTGCAACTTGAACATTAAAAAAAAACTGGGCGACAAAAGCTTTTTATGACATGTTTTATCATTTGCACGGGAAATTTCCATCACGAAAAATGAGATGTTCATGCCGTAAAAATTCATAATTTCTGTTTCCTATAAAATTTGGCCGTGAAACTACACAGAAGATATTGCTGTGATCTGTTCTACATGTTCCTGAATATTACAAGTCAATCAGAAATTTAGCATGAGTTTTCAAAAAATATTCTACGTTGCTGATGCGTCGTTCCAGGTTTGAATTTTTTTTTTTTTTTAATTGCCGAGAAAATTTATAACTTCTATATAATGAGCAGGATCACTGTAAAACTTTGAATACACTTTCTTTGAGGTCTTTTCTACATGTTCTTGAATATTACAAGTCAATCAGAAATTTGGCATGAGTTAAAAAAAAAAATTCTACGTTGCTGATGCGTCGTTCCATTTTTTTTCT
The DNA here is from genome assembly GCF_032062105.1 of Saccostrea cuccullata. NCBI lineage: Eukaryota > Metazoa > Mollusca > Bivalvia > Ostreida > Ostreidae > Saccostrea > Saccostrea cuccullata. Next base: position 5,896 of record NW_026934266.1, read on the forward strand.
ATTGCCGAGAAAATTTATAACTTCTATATAATGTGCAGGATCACTAAAAAAAAAAAAAAACTTTAAATACACTTTCTTTGAGGTCTCTTCTACATGTTCCTGATTTTTACAAGTCAACCAGAAATTTGGCATGCGTTAAAAAAAAAAATTCTACGTTGCTGATGCGTCGTTCCAGTATTTTTTTTTCTATTGCCGAGAAAATTTATAACTTCTATATAATGTGCAGGATCACTGTAAAACTTTAAATACACTTTCTTTGAGGTCTCTTCTACATGTTTCCGCAGTTTTATGTGGATACCGGATGGCGTATGAGTTCAAGAGGTGAAATCTAGGTTACTCTGGTTTAATAAAAAGGGGGGGGGGGTGTTGAATAATAAATAAGCAAGTTTTGTATTTTAAAGCTTGGATATGAATTTTGAATTACTTTTAAAGGTCAAGGTCAAATGTCAAAGGTCAAGGTCAAATGACAAAGGTCAAGTTCAAGGTCAAGGTCATTTGTTTTGGCAAATTGAGCCTCTACTTACAAGGTTAAAATTCAGAATAAATAGTGGTATTGCGAGAGATTAATGCCCAGAAAGGTGATAGAAGTTATTTCTTACTAGACGAGCTTGTTGCAAAGCAACAAATAAGTCTTCCGTCTAATTCTGAAGAAGATGATATCGAGATTGATAGACATTTACGGTTATGAGTGCAAAAAACGAGCCATTTACAAATACTTCCGGCCTGACCGGAAGTGACGGTATTTTAACGACTTTAAATGATCTCTGCCTCTGCTATTTATTATTTTGAACAACTTCCTTTCTATGATGCATAAGCAATTGTCAACACTTTTTGAGATATCAGATAAAACGTTTTGGCCCCTCTGGATCCTTTATTTTAGGGGCCAGCCCTTTTTCTTGGATATCATTTGAAAGATCATGCAATTCTACACTTCTTTTGTTCTACATGTTTTAACAAAATATTTCTAGGTAAAAAGTTATCGTAGAAATGGTGTTAAAAATTTTGAAATTCTCGGTAGGACTATTTTCGGGCCATACACTACTAAGTCAGAAACGTACTGACATTCCCATTTTTTACTGATAAACTTAGACATTTACTGACAATGTGCTGTCGTTACTGAAAAACTTAGACAATTACTGACCTTTTTACTGTCGGTACTGATAAACTTAGAGAAGTGCTGACAATCTTAGTCGGTGCTGAAAAACTTAGTCAATTACTGACCCGTTTACTGTCCCGGCTGAAAAACTTAGACAAGTGCTGACATTTACTGAGACTTACTGTCCCTATTGTTTTCGCTCTCGGGGAGGCTGCAGTGGTGTGAAAATGACTGTGTGTTATACTTTGTATTTAAAAACAGTCTTATTTTAATTTTTGATGAAAAAAATCCCTCGCAGTTATTATTTTTTTTAAATCTAAATATTATTGTTATCTGTAAAATAATTCAGAATATGAATTGAAATTAACTATGTGTAAATCAAGTTTAAATTTATGTGTTGAATATATCTATCCCTGTTCAATTAAAGAATTAAAATTAATTAATCATCAAGTTAGTTTTTATTTATTTATTTCTTTGCAGACAGATATCTGACTTTAATGTAAAGTCCCCCCCCCCCCCCCTGTTTTCACGATCGGAAAGTTGTATCAATTTTCTTTTCACAAACAGGACAGATGTCTCTTGTTAAAAAAGGAATTCTTCTAAATATTGAATAATTACTGATAGGTAATTCAGTTTCCTAATGTTCTCGGACATATCTGTACAAGTCATATAATTATGTAACGTGAAGCGGTCACCCATCCAAGGGTTAAACAGGCTCGCCGTTTCTTAACTTGCCTGGAATAGAGGGAGACTCGACCGCATCACCAGAAAAGCTAGCTCACTAGCAAAGCAGTATAAGTTCCTTATATACTGTCCGCTACAATTATATACCCCTGTTTAAGATTTCCGGTTTCATTTGCTCATACGGGAGTTCCCCTATTGAACAGTGCAGTGTTCAAAATATAAACTTGTACTATGCCTTGTTAATTTTGTCACTTAAAACTCTATATTTAAATGAATGGTTGGTTGATCGATTACGCAGGGTTCATAAGTACTCAATATCTGTAAGTCCGAGACTAATAACTAATTATCGGACTAGTACATGTAATAAAAATTCATGTACTAGCAATTATAGTAATCTTACGGAAAATATTTATATTCACTAGGTCAGCGGTAAGACTAATATTAGCAGTTGCACCATTTTTCTCCAATATTTTTCTTCTCTCTACCCCCCTCCCTCTCTCTCTTAAAGATACAAACAATATTGAGACTTTAAGTTACTTAAATACTTGACAAGTGCTCCGTTTATTCACATTGACGAGGGGGTAAGATCACTATTTAGTTTTTTAATTTATTCTTAAAGTATTTTTTAATCATGATTCAATTTTAACAAAAATATTACATGTTTCATAACTTCCAATTTTCTCCTGTAGCTATCGGTGAATTGGAATTAATTTAATTTTATGTGCTGAAATTAAATTTCATCTCATTAAAGTAGGTAGGCGTAGGGGGTGTTATGATGTTAACTGGTTAACGTAATAAAAAGGCAGAGGGCGGACTTGTCTAGTAAAGTATTTTACGAAGTAGTGAAATTGGAAGTCATTAGTCCGTTGAACCAGTGCTCACAAATATTTATTTCGAACCCTCTAGCATACATGTATACCCCCCCCCCCCCCCTACACACACGTTACATGAAAAAATATCTAATACACCGGTACTTGAATATGAATTTTATAAAAATGTGTAAGTTTTTTGAATGATGCAAATTTCTTTGTCCATTTGATCAATTTATACCCGTAATCATTATTTATTTGATTCATGTTTCATTAACATCTTTCCTTTTCATAAGAGTAAGATTATTCACTAACTGTAGGTGCCCATTATCTTCCGTGTTGAGTAACCATTCATCTCTCTCTTTCTCTCCCTCCTCTCTCTCTCTCTCTCTCTCTCTCTCTAGATCTCTCTCCAAAAAATCAATATCGAACCAGGCAAAGTTTAAAATATAGTTAAAGTCCGGCTGATTTTTTTACTGTCATAATATTCTGCATATAAATTGTGTTTGATTTTTTATTATTCTTAATTACTGATAAAAAGTTGAGGAAATATACTATGAACTATTTTTTACTTGATTTGATAATCAAACAAGTTCCTCACTCAACTGTCCCCCACACACACTAACACGACTTAACAAAATTTATTAGGAACCTGTAATTTTTACAAAACTTTGGATGTAATGTATCCCTTCTCATATATTTATTTTTGCTTAAATCTTTAAACAATTTGTGCCTTTCCCCGGTTGGTTTTTACATCAATCTTCTTTTTTCATTAATCGTTAATTTTTTCTTACGTTGGTATATTAAAAAAAATATTTATTTAATCTAAGAAGAGGCTGAAGGTTTGAAGATTGTATAATTATTTATATTACGTATGTGTTGTTGTTGAATTTCTCAAATTCAGACTGTCTTGAAGAAGAGTCTACCTGTCGCCGTAATGTTGCGCAACTAACTTCCAGTGAAATCCGGCTAGTGATCTTCTGTATAATGCTGCAGTGACACCTATTGTCTTCTTTACCCGCTACCGTACACACTCGGGTCGCCTCAGGCGATTTCTTTTACACACAGGTGCTTCACCAAATTTCCGATTGTATGTTGAATGATTATGTAATTCGGCTGGATACCAGCTAAACGACTTGAATAATTTTTTATGAATAAAAAGCACAGTGTTACTGTAAAATCAAGATACTGGTTTCGATACCGAACAAAGCTATGAAACGTCGATTTATTAAGTTAATTTATTATATTTAATTAAATGTATTAATTTTTTTTTACCTAAACAGATAAAAATGAGTACAAACTTAAACACGACAGTATTAATTGTGTGTTCTACTTTAGTAATATAAATAAGTACATGTTCATCGTTCTACAATTAGTTTGCACGTGCCCCCCCCCCCCCCATTTTAATTTGAAAAGAAACTAGATCCATGTGAACGTCTACCGACACTCTAATTGCAAAGAAGATTGATATTAATTTCTATCAAAGTTTTGTTTTAGGAGTATGCATAGACAAATGATGATAATATAAAATGTCATAGTTTTATATGTATTTGAATTAAAATAACACTTTCAGGTGGGGTTCCAGAAAATCCAGATTCGAGAATCAGCTAAAAGATGTACATTGTTTCAAAAGAATAATGCAGACAGTAACTAAATCAATGAATGTCAAAGATCAATGATCAATCCAGGCCCCCCTCCCCCTGCTCAATAAATAAAATAAAAAAATTATTTAAATCTCCCGTCTGTCCTTTAACTGTCCAGTGGTTTCTTCTTGCAAATGCTTGGATTCGGGTATGTTTGACTGCACAAAAACAAAATTAATGTGGGCGGCCTCCACATAATTAAATTTTTACATAATATGAAAACTTTAACAAACGCTTTTCCTCAAAAGATGGAACCCACGGCCTCACCGCTCGCTATGAGTTTATCAAAATTATTCAAACTAATTTGAATAAATTAAATTAAAACTGAATAAAACACATCTAACCTAACAGTTTAATTTCTTTAAATTCATATTAAAGAAAGTCAGGGAGTTGATTAATGTTAATTAAAAAAAAAATATTATAAAATGCATGTCATGTAATAACATTGTTTTATTATAAAAAGGAAAAGATTCATATCTCACTACTAAAGGAGGATTTTTTTTTAATTGCTTATCTTTTTGATGGTTTTGAAATTTTATCCCTTCTCTTGAAAATATTTTTTTTACAAATCAATTTTCTATAAATCGATCAAATAAGCTTTTTTTTTCAAAGACATCATCTGGACATAGTTAAAAATTATATGAAAAAACAAGTAAATAAAATAATAATCTATGTTAAAATAAAAAAAAAAAACAATTCAATCAATTCCACACTACTGCAGCTACTCCGAGAGCGAGAACAATAGGGACAGTAATTATCAGTAAACGTCAGCACTTGTCTAAGTTTTTCAGCAGGGACAGTAAACGTGTCAGTAATTGTCTAAGTTTTTCAGCACCGACTAAGATTGTCAGCACTTTTCTAAGTTTATCAGTACCGACAGTAAAAAGGTCAGTAATTGTCTAAGTTTTACAGTAACGACAGCACATTGTCAGTAATTTTCTAAGTTTGTCAGTAAAAAATGGGAATTTCAGTACGTTTTTGACTTAGTAGTGATAGCGAGCGTCGACACTTCGTACTTCCGGTAGTTGTGATATACTTAGTGCACATCTCCAAAGGTTGCTCTGGCATCACTGAAAATTTCATGCTTCTGTGTTAAGTGCTTTTTGAG
>NW_026934267.1:0-113840 GCF_032062105.1 Saccostrea cuccullata
ATTTAGATGTAAGAGGTTTAAAAGACCATATTTTTCTTTCTACATTATAATTATACAACTTGAAATAGAAAGGGTAGACTGCGTTTGAAAACTAGCAGGGACTATATTTTTGGCTGAATAGTGGCGTATGAAATATTCTTTTTCTGCCTCTTAAAATTATTTTAGAACATTGAGTTTAGCTATAATTTTTACGCAATCAAAGACTAGACGAAATTTTTAAATGTAAGTTAAATTAATAATAAGGGACTAAAGTTTCAAAATGTATCAAATAAATTAGATTTTTCACACATACTAGAACTATGTTTGCTTTTAAATGCTTCAAATCCAAGTACAGATTTGAGCCAAAAATCCGTAAATAGTGTTATTTTTGTAAATGATCAAAACTGTTATCTTTAAGTGTAGTTTACATGTGAGCTAAGTTATTTTGAAATCAGACAAAAAATGTTGGATAAGTAGCATTTTATTATATTATTTATATCTTTAGTAACTAAGGCACAAATCAAAAACCGATGCAAAACTTAAGTATCAATAGTAGTCTTCTGTGTGCCAAGTTATATTGAAATCAGACCAAAACTGCAGGAGGAGTAGCATTTTGAAAAAATTGTTTACAGACAGACGGACAGACAGACAGGCAAATATACTACAAAATGAAGTATGCATCATTTAGAATTTTAAAAACATCAGCTTCATCTACTTCATTCGACATATTTTTCATAATTTGATAATTATATACATGTACTAGTTTTCAAAAATGATTCTTAAATAATCATTCCACAGTAATGTATTTAAGTAAAACTGATAACAAATAAAAGATGAATGAACCTTTTCTCAAAATAATAATTATATTATACAATATATTGCATTCATTTGTATTCTTTGTGTTTAATATACTTAAAAATAAATTGTCAATCTCTCTTTATCGAAATTTGGAGAAGCGAAGCAGATTAAAAATACAAATGAAGTGAAAATTATGAATTTATTTCTCGATACGTATATCTGAAACGTTAACAGTGACATGTGTTAAGCTGTATCAAATCTAAAATACAAAGTTTGGAATACTTTAATATATTTTATTTTATGATGAGTTGATGAGTATTAAAATCATTGTATCAAATTAAAAGGAATTTAATTGCTTGTTTGGTTCTGTATTTTTAGTAAAAAAAATTGTTCTTTTAAAAGGACTTGAATATCATTTTATTTATCACTTTGTTTGTATCTCTTTCTTCTAACTATCTGTCTCTTTAGACATCCGGGGCTTAACGACGTTCCCTTGACCACAGGTACTTGTGGACAGGACCCCCCCCCCCCCCCCCCGATTTTCAACCCCGGGGCTTATTGAACTTTTTTTTTTTTAAATTATATTTATTACACTCATTCATCATGTGTACAATATGAAAAAAAAAAAATCGTCAAAACCCAAAAACAATCGCTCCACAAAAAAAAATACCCTACTGTAAATTCTAAGGGAGAAAGGTATGCCACTCCGGTTTCAAATTTCCCTAAGTAAAAGCAACGGAAGTGCATAGAGAATATATGATAAAACCCGAGAGAGATTATTACGTCATACAAAACTCTCTCCGACGTTATCCTAATAATTAAAACATTCTCTATGCAGTTAACTAGGGAAATTTCAACGTTCTGACTGGAAAACTGTTTAAGGAGATAATCAGATATTGTGGGATTCTTACGATATGCAGATTACCAATAGAATGAACTAAGACAGAAATATATGCAGACACGATGTGAATCGACATTTTAGGTTGAAATGAAATAAATACATTTTTTTAAACCCACGGACCAGTGGGGGTACAACGTAAACAAACCGGAGTGGCATACCTTTCTCCCTTATAATATATAGTGGGTATATTTTTGTAGAGCGATTGTTTTGGGATTTTGACAATTTTTTCATATTGTACACATGATGAATAAGTTTAATAAATATAATTTTTTAAAAAATCCAATAAGCCCAAGGGGTTCAATATATATATTTTTTTTGGGGGGGGAGGGTGTCCTGTCCACAAGTACCTGTGCCCTTGAATAGATAGAAAACACATGCAGAAAAACTTCAATAATAACCATTATATAGCACAAGGGTATATATAAACATTTGACAAGTGATATCTCATTGTTCAGGAAAGGAGGATGTGTGTTTCTCTTAGATATTACAAGCGATTTCTAAATTTTTTATCATTAAGGGTTGCAACTGCAACGCTTAATGATACACAAATGTGTATCATTAAGCGTCGAATATGTCGATATTTGCTTGTTTCATTAAGCGTCGATGTTGCAATGCATTTGTGACGCTTAATGATATAATTCTATCATTAAGTTTTTGTATCATTTTGTACCTTAATGTGCCAACTTTACTATATGTGAAAATTGGAAAAAATTAAATACATGTATAGGAAGTATAAAAAAATAACTAATAAATCCTAAAAATTTAGGGAAAATAGAGGATATTCGGATTAGCATATATCCATTTTACTTAAATTATCAATTTGATAATATGATCTTATAGGCCATATATGGTGGTATCTTTTTGTGCAAAAATAAAAAAAAAATAATCTTTTGAAGTACAAGTAGGGATCGCATTATTGGAAACAGTAATTTTTAGCTCTACTGGTCAGAGACTATAGAAGAGCTTTTCCGATAGTAATGCGCCCGTCCGTCTGTCTGTAAAATTTTTTTAAACGCTACTCCTACTTCAGTTTTGGTCTGATTTCAATATAACTTGGCACACAAAGATACATAAGATATTTCATCGGTTTTTGATTTCGATGAACAGTATTGCCATGTTTACTAAAAATAAAATTTTCTGTGAAATTTCTTTAAAACACTACTTGTCCTACAATTTTTGTTTGACTTCGATATAACTTGGCACACAAGTAGACTACACTTAGATACATAAAATTGTGCATCTGTTTTTGATTTAGATAAAAGTTGTTGTCTTGATTAGTAAAAATAGAAATTTCTGTGAAATTCCTTTAAAACGCTACTCCCTCTACAGATTTGGTCTGATTGTAATGGCTTCTTTTCTGATCCTTTGTTATAAGTACGAACCAGTTGAGCTACAGTCTTGACAGAGATTTCTGGTTAAATGTTAAGGTCAGACGACACGTTCCTCAAAAATATATAATTTTTCTTAAGAGATTGTCATTGAATAGTAGGTACGTAAATAAAAATCCTCGCAAAAAATACATATGTAAGGATACCTTACAAACCATTTGGACAAGATACCAAAGGTTCATTTTTCTTATATAACCCTTATGGATAATCCTCTGAACGGTCTATCTCACTATTTTTTTGGTGTACCTATATTTTAAACATTTTGAAAACAATGTAGAAATCAGAAGAGAATGTAAAATATGAATATTTTGCATCTTATTCAAAGAGATACAAAACATGATATTATTAAAAAATGAAAGAGGCAATGACCTTGACCTGGCCTTGCCTCTAATATAAAACAGTCAAATCAATCTATTCTAACTGATAGCATCACAAATACGTATTGTCCTCTTGATTCTGTGAACATTTCATTAATTTTCAAATACAAGAAATATGAGAAGAATCCTACCTAAACCAACATAAAATATTTATTAATGTAAATAACCCCTTCCCCACCCCATCCCAACGCTTACAAACATACTTTGTCTCATTACTTCTCCTTAAATTGAAAACTTCCATTAAATTACAACGTAGTTTGATCGGCTTTTTGTTTTATTGTGATGAGAAAGTCGGAGATGTTACATTACACAACAAACTAAAATTTATAGGATAATTTCACGGCTGGTGTAAAAAAAATCAAAACACATCCTTAAAAAAATACTACAGTAAACTATTGTTTACTTTAGTTAACTATAGTACCAAAGTAAACATTTAGAACTTAAATTTACCATTTATAGTGAAAACTTTGGAACTTTGATTTGCTATAGTAAAAAATTTGAAACTTTGATTTACTACAGTGAAAACTTTGGAATTTAATTAACAATAGAAAAGACTTATTCTTAATATTTCATTACATTTCATGGTTAAGATTAAAAAAAAGGCTCCAACATTTTTTAGGAACAGGACCATTTTTCTGGAAAAAAAAATAATATACTAGAAATAAATACTAGTACATGTATTAATAAAAAGGGTCTCTCGTGTACCAAAAAAAATATCCATTTAAATCTATTTTTTTTAGATATTAGTCAGATGTAAACTTAGTCATATATCTAAAGAAAAAATATATCTCTGTCGAGACTGTAGCTCTACTCGTCTGTACTTACCTAAAATGAAAGAAGAAAAAAGTAGCAATTGGGGCTTAAAACTTTATAAAAGCTATCAATAGAATGACAGTCCTTAATTAAATCTATTTTTGTGGCAAGATTGCAATAAAACTACAACTGTAGTAATAGCTTTCAATAAAATTTTACAGAATTTTCTATTTTATTATCATGGCAACATCAATCAACAAACTCAAAAACAAGAAACTGATGATAGTGTTTGCCAGTATAGTTTACTTGCATGCCAAATTATATCATAATCTGACTAAAACTGTAGGAGGAGTAACATTTTGAATGAATTTCACAGAAATTTCTATTTTAGTAACCAAAGCAACACCTTTGATCGAAATCAAAAACATATATCTTTAAGTGTAGTTTACATGTGAGCTAAGTTATTTTGAAATCAGACAAAAAATGTTGGATAAGTAGCATTTTATTATATTATTTATATCTTTAGTAACTAAGGCACAAATCAAAAACCGATGCAAAACTTAAGTATCAATAGTAGTCTTCTGTGTGCCAAGTTATATTGAAATCAGACCAAAACTGCAGGAGGAGTAGCATTTTGAAAAAATTGTTTACAGACAGACGGACAGACAGACAGGCAAATATACTACAAAATGAAGTATGCATCATTTAGAATTTTAAAAACATCAGCTTCATCTACTTCATTCGACATATTTTTCATAATTTGATAATTATATACATGTACTAGTTTTCAAAAATGATTCTTAAATAATCATTCCACAGTAATGTATTTAAGTAAAACTGATAACAAATAAAAGATGAATGAACCTTTTCTCAAAATAATAATTATATTATACAATATATTGCATTCATTTGTATTCTTTGTGTTTAATATACTTAAAAATAAATTGTCAATCTCTCTTTATCGAAATTTGGAGAAGCGAAGCAGATTAAAAATACAAATGAAGTGAAAATTATGAATTTATTTCTCGATACGTATATCTGAAACGTTAACAGTGACATGTGTTAAGCTGTATCAAATCTAAAATACAAAGTTTGGAATACTTTAATATATTTTATTTTATGATGAGTTGATGAGTATTAAAATCATTGTATCAAATTAAAAGGAATTTAATTGCTTGTTTGGTTCTGTATTTTTAGTAAAAAAAATTGTTCTTTTAAAAGGACTTGAATATCATTTTATTTATCACTTTGTTTGTATCTCTTTCTTCTAACTATCTGTCTCTTTAGACATCCGGGGCTTAACGACGTTCCCTTGACCACAGGTACTTGTGGACAGGACCCCCCCCCCCCCCCGATTTTCAACCCCGGGGCTTATTGAACTTTTTTTTTTTAAATTATATTTATAATACTCATTCGTCATGTGTACAAAATGAAAAAAATCGTCAGAACTTCAAAACAATCGCTCCACAAAAAAATTACCCCACTATACATTATAAGGGAGAAAGGTATGCCACTCCGGTTTCAAATTTCCTTTAGTAAAAGCAACGGAAGTGCATAGAAAATATATGATAAAACCCGAGAGAGATTATTACGTCATACAAAACTCTCTTGGATGTTATCCTAATAAGTAAAACATTCTCTATGCAGTTAACTAGGGAAATTTCAACGTTCTGACTGGAAAACTGTTTAAGGAGATAATCAGATATTGTGGGATTCTTACGATATGCAGATTACCAATAGAATGAACTAAGACAGAAATATATGCAGAGACGATGTGAATCGACATTTTAGGTTAAAATAAAATAAATACATGTTTTTTAAACCTTAAGACCATTGGGGGTACAACGTAAACAAACCGGAGTGGCATACCTTTCCTTCTTATAATGTATAGTGGGTATATTTTTTGTAGAGCGATTGTTTTGGGAATTTGACAATTTTTTCATATTGTACACATGATGAGTAAGTGTAATAAATATAATTTTTTTTAAAAATCCAATAAGCTCAAGGGGTTCAATATTGGGGGGGGTGTCCTGTCCACAAGTACCTGTGCCCTTGACTAGATAGAAAACACAGTAAAACTTCAATAATAACCATTTATATAGCACAAGGGTATATATAAACATTTGACAAGTGATATCTCATTGTTCAGGAAAGGTGGATGTGTGTTTCTCTTAGATATTACAAGCGATTTCTAAATTTTATATCATTAAGGGTTGCAACTGCAACGCTTAATGATACATAAGTGTGTATCATTAAGCGTCGAATATGTCGATATTTGCTTGTTTCATTAAGCGTCTATGTTGCAATGCATTTGTGACGCTTAATGATATAATTCTATCATTAAGTGGCGATTAAGCATTAGCGGTTGATGATGTCAGCTATTAATGCAATAATTTATGGCATTAAGCGTTGCAATTGCAACGCTTAATGCTATTTCTATCATTAAGCGGCGTTTTATCATTAGAGGTTGCTACAATGCACCATCCCATTGTTTAAGTTTTATTAGGTGATTACAGCTCCTATACCCGATTTCGCGGATTCAGCGATACCATAATATCGGGTATTATACGCGATTTCACGGATAATACCCGATTTCGAGTAATCTCTCCGACCTGTTAAATACGATATAATGCATACTAATATCAAATTTAAATCTTTATTCTCAAACACACATTATTAAGAAGTTTATTTAAAGAAAAACATCTATAAATAAAGCATATATTAAAACTTACTGATTTCTTCTCTCTTTGATTCAACGACGTTGATTGTTCTAGGGAACTTCATAATAAATTCCTCCACCGATTCCTCGCTTTTAAGATAAAACACTTTAACGTTAAAATGTTCTCTCCTTCTTTGGTTAGTATCATTGCCATCTTTATTCTCCGCCATCTTCAACGAATTTGCCTTTTTCGTTTACATCTGGAGTCTTTAAATTCTGATCTTGTCTCGATTATCAGGAATATACATGTATAACGAAAATTTATCTTAATTTGATCGTTACCAGGCATAATATCAATTACTAAGAATTTAAAACGAAACTTAAAAATTAACTGCGTAAAACATGCATATTTATCCGTATGCCTTTTAAAAAATACAAATATTGATATTTCTAGGTCAGGGTATAGATCGCGATTAGCCATACATGTGACAATGATTTTTTGAAAATTGATCGGAAGTTTATCTGTGTATGTAACTGCTGCGTGTTTTGTCTTCTTTGGCGTTAAAGTTAGAATGCAATGTAACTAATTATCAACTGAATTATTCAATTAATTGCGGAATGGGAAAGATCTAGATATATTTAGATCAGTGGATGAGATCAGAATAAAGAGAGAGAGAGAGAGAGATGTATAAATCATAGTTTTTTAATTCCTAAAGAAATTGGAAACTTTTTGGGGATTGATAGATTGGCGTTAAATTACGAAGAGTATAAGGCAATATTTAATCAGCCATATTTTGGTGGACAATTTTTCTAGGGAGACTGTTGACAACATTTCGTAAGAAATAATTTTTGGACAGTAGGATGAACTTTCCCGTTTCTAGTTGTATATATCTTATCTCGTTTAACATGATCAGAAATATTCATGAAACTGTTCAGGAATGTTTCAAATCAAGTTCTTTGAAAATATTCTTTTATTTTATCCTTTAAAATGGGTTGGTTGCATGTAAGCGAACACTATAGCTTAATTTATGCAAATAAACATGTCTATTAGCTAGGTTTAAATAACTTGTAAACATATCGCAATGGCATGTATAGTGCTTCAAATTTTATTTACAGCATGATGATATTTAGAAATAAAGGATTTCAAAAAGACATTAAAGAGACATTTAAAATCCGCTCTCGTTATACTATGCCAGCCCATATTCTAAAACATAAAAGGAACAATAAAACAAATGAAGTCCGATCAACCGATTGGGATAAATTTGTTCAATTATTTTTACTTCTTGTTTTTGACCATCCAAATATGTGTAGAAGGAATAAAAGGTAATATTTAAAGTTAATATTGCGCAACAGAACAATGTTAAGCATGATACTGTCCGATAACATGTGGATAAAATAGTTTTCGCGTCATAGAGAGACATCTGTACTTATTTATCTTGTGATAATGTTGGAAAACTGGAAAATAAAAATCAGTAAAAATAATCTCTTGACGGAAATATTTTGTTGAATTTAAACCACAATATTCCCTATTTGTTTCTATTTGTTTTCTCTGTGATAACTCTTTGAATGTTAGCGGAGTTGATTTCCTGTATTTGTGTCTGAAGGTAAAGAAGCCAAATACATATGTAAATCTCGTGTGGCCGTCTTTGTGCATGATGTCAGTAGGCGAGGGCTTGACATGGGTGGCCTCTTGGATTTAAATCTATTAGTCAACATTTCTTAAAAAGTAAATTAACAATTTTATTTCATAATGAAAAAGATGTATACTGGTGTCTCATTATATCGCGGTACTTAATTTTTTTTGCATAAGAAGTATAATTTAAAATTTTTAATTTAACTGATATCAAATGATATTAATAATTCTAACTATAGCCTAACTTTTTAGTGTCAAATTATTTTCCAAGCTTGCATCGTTTAATTTATATGGTCTATTTTTTAAACAGGAAGTCTTATTTACCTCCTAAGTTGGAGAGTCTTATTGTATTGCGGTATAGGAAAACATGGATGCTTTTAGCTGACATGGACGTCAATTTATATTTTTGAATTTACGATGTAATTCTACATGAAAATAAACAATTGTACAAACTAAACAGTTTTAAAAGATGCATTTATTTAAAAATTTTACTAGGTAATAAATTTAATAGTCTAAATTTAATGAAACATCACTGGAAATCTGTAAAATTACGTTTTATATGAATATTTTTTTTTTCAAACCGATGTTCCATACATCTTAATCATCAAAATTGTAAACATTCAGACAACATACGATTGTCCATCAATAAAAAAGAATATAAGCAATGTATCCGAATTTTTGCAATATACTGCGATACAATGAAACCCGCGATATAATGAGAATCGAGTATATAAGGAATCACTATCTAGTTAGCAAAGTATGCCAGGGACATCAACGAAAGTTGGAAACGTGGGATAATTTAACATAATGGACTTCGTGTATTTGACATTTCTATACACGTAAAAATCATCTAAATTAGCCCAAGTTTAGATATATAAAATACAATGAATGAATTCAATTGCGTGTGCGGAGATTATAGCATATATATAATAAAATTTGAAAGATATATGATGACTGAATAGATCTGAAGTGTTTTAAGAATATACGTGATTGGTCCAAAAAGATTAAAATTCTTTTTCAAATTTGGAATCCTGATATATTAAATAAAATTAAACATTAGCGACTGTTCTCAGATTTAAAAGAAAAACAACATATTTTAAGGTATTTTTCATATATCTTTCAAAGAAATATAGACCTTTGGCCCTTTTCACAAAAAATCTTACGACTAAACCAAAACAGTTTCTATTCTCTAAGAAGTATCTGAGTTGTTTTAAGTAACAAGATTCTTACTTATTTCTTTTCCATTAGGTTACATTGCAAGAAATTTTTTAGAAAAATTTTTCGTATCTTGATCAAACAAGAAATTACAGATGAGTCAAGTTTTTATCTAAGTCGTAAGATTTTTTGTGAAAACGGCCACTTACCTATAAGAAAAAACTTCCACCCTCCCCCCCCCCCCCCCCCCCCCCCGAAATAGGATTTTCGAGTTTGGGGAACTGCAAAAGAAGGAAAGTAAAATAAAATCTGAAAATATATATTCAAGTCTATAACTTATAATTAATTCAAAACATTATAGAAAATCACATCGAATGAATTTGGAATTGTACATTGAAGTCTTGCTTTTTAAAAGCATTGTTGGAGAAAAAGGAAACATTTTAAATATGATTCTATACATTACTGAACAAAGTACTCTAAATAACGTACTCTAGAGAGCGGCATATCCTTTTGTATCTTTCCAAAAAGTTATCATAATGTTTCGAATCTACTTATTTTATTTCAAAAAGTGACATGTCAAGATACATAATAAGAATCTACCTTTATCGTTGTACAATTTTAACAAAAAAGCACGAAGATACACAACAATCAATCCATACGTAAAACATATTGTGTTTAAGCTGCTGCTGTGCATTCAGCCTTCATTATACCCCCCGCTTGAAAAGCGGGAGGGTATATAGTAATCGTTAATTCCGTCCGTCCGTCCGTCCGTCCGTCTGTACGTCTGTCTGTCTGTACGTCCGTCCGTCCGTCCGTCTGTTACGCTTTGGGGTATCCATCTCTTATCCACAACTCCTCTCGTACCACTGAATGAATTTGATGAAACTTTCACAGAATCCTTATTACATATTGCCTATCTGCACATCCTATTTTACTTTTTGATCTGAGACGTATTTTGAGTTTCCCGGCCACAGGAAAACATGGACTTTTTCACCAGTTATAACCATATGGGAGGCGGGGGGTATCATTTAGTGAGCTCATCGCTCACAGTACCTCTAGTTTCAATTATGATTTACATAACATGTTCAGCATGTCTACATTGATATAAAAACAAAATTCAGCATATCATTAAAACATTGTTGCATCTAATATGACTCAACAAATACTCAATAAATTTATAAAAAAACATCATCACATCGTTTAAAAAGACTAGACTAGATTAGTCACTCGACTGTTTATAATGAAATATTTACATCCACTGAATATTTTCCTCTTTATTTCTTAAGAAAACCCATTGCATTCATCACTGCATGACCTACATTAGGCATATCAACTGTACAGATTTCTTGATCAGTGGCCGTTCCATCAATGAAATGCACAAAGGCGTTCGCATCATTAACACAATAATTAATATTTTTAATCCTACTTAAAATGATAATTTAAACAGATATAAATATAAACAATAAAATGTCTTTCTTTGTTTGTTATTACTGGAATGAACGGTCGCAGCTATTGCAGAAAAAATTACATAACCCGCTTACGCGGGTTATGTATTTTTTCTGCAACAGCTGCTTCCGTTCATTCCAGTAATAACAAACAAAGAAAGACATTTTATTGTTTGAATAAAAAAAATCAAGTATGTGCATCACTGAAATTCTTAAATTTAGGAGTGGTATAACGAAGTTTGACATGAAATCTAAATTATCTTATTTAGCAAATGATTTTAGATCCTTGAAGTTACTTGGTTTAATTTCTGTATACGAGTAACAAGTATATATATATATATATATATATATATATATATATATATATATATATATATATATATATATATATATATATATATATATATATATATATATATATATATATATATATATGTATGTATATATATATATATATATATATATATATCTTTGTATACGTGTCTCTTTCTAATCGTCAAGCAGTTTTCCAAAATAAAGTGCAATACTCCATAATTGTTTCGAATAATGTTTTACTTCTTCGTCTGATGAATTTATATCCGGAATTTCCGGTATATTTGCCAGCTCTGTTTTTATGATATCTTTTTACACTGACAAAATCTAACTTCATATTCCTTGACTTTTGATACTTCTACACGTATTGCACGGCATATTTCTTCGTCAATGTTTAAATTTTTGTAAATGTAAATATCTGTTTCTTCTCTCTTATGAATTTAATGTCATCACTGTTCACGATAAAATTGTTATGGTTTTTTACAATATGTGTTCCAATATCAAGAAGGCTTTCGTACCCTTCCAATGCTTCAATTGCTTCTCTATTCAGAGTTCTAAAAGATTGCAATTTGCATCTAACACTTATTTGATTTCCAGTACGTATATGCCCTTTCCGCAGGAGAAAAATTTGATACATTAACCACTTTATTTGAGGAGCATTGCATGTGTATATTGACGAAAATTCATATGCTCATCTAGATCACACATTTTCTCATGTGAAAGTCTAACTTTCACCTCTCTCTGCGTATTTACCTTTTGAAAATTCATTTCAAGAATCTTATTCAAGTTGTATGAATGGGTACTGATTGGAAGGAAAGAAGACGAGTAAGAAAGGCGGGCGAATAACCTTTTCTGTCTGGATGATAAAAGACGTGAAAGTCTTTCTTCAAAGCTTTGCAAATATTTGTTCGATTCCAATGTCATTACACTTTTACCTATGTTCATAACATAAAAAGTTCCAAATGATAGCACTATAGATAAATTACCATGAAAGACTGGGTTATATTCTTCCTTGAGCTTTTCTCATTGCATGGAAAAAGTGTTTTCAAAGAAATCAATACATGCCGGTGTAACGTTGAATATTGACCCCAGTTGAAAATTGACCCGCGGTTCATTTTTCAACGTTGAATATTGAACCAGGGGTGTTTTTTCAATGTTGAAAATTGAGACCAAAAGTCGTTGAATTCATACCCGGGGTCATTTTTCAACAGCTTGAGATTTATTTTTTTTTATCCCCGATGACTTCAACGAGTTGAAAATAGACCCTGTTGAATATTGAACCCACCTCAGAGTTTGAACATTTGGGAAGTTGTTTTACGGGATTTATCAGTATCTCTATATTTATTTTTGACAATATTTTCTAAAATCCACATCCATGAATATTTACATTCGCTGTGTTTTTTTTCTACTAAGCCAACAGTGAAATTGATTTGAAAATAATTTTCGTGTATACTCACGCGTAGAAATATACACGGAGAAACGTGCGTTACCGTGACGTCACAATAGGGCTACAGCCACGTTAGTAAAAGAATAACAATATAGGGCAGCGAGAAATTCAAATATTGAGTATATTTTCGATACTTCCAAACCTGTAAAATGTAAATATAAGGAATGTTTTTAAGTTGATTGTGAATTATTGGTGTGTGAATCACACAGACTTGCACGTAGGCATATTTTTCATGAAGCGCTAGCGCGCTTCATGAAATATGCCTACGTGACAAGTCTGTGTGATTCACACACCAATAACTCACACAAAACTTAAAAACATTCCTTAAATAACTACATGTACAAAACCATGAATAGGGCATAAAACAAAAATCCTGGAAACCTGGTGTCTAGAAAGTGAGCCGGCTACTGACAGATAAGTTTGTTATAGGGATTTCACCAACTTTGTTTAAAGTCAGCATTACTTACATGTTATGGTCGCTATATTGATCTTTTCACAAAACTTACATGTTATGGTCGCTATATTGATCTTTTCACAAACATAACCTAACGTTGGATTCATTTTGAGCGATGTGTTTCATTCTAATTTTTAGGCTTTTAATTTTGTTGATTTTGAAACTGAATTTGACTAGATGGGATGTTCTGCCCACCTGATCACTATAATGTTAATCCAACGTTAGGTTATATTTGTGAAAAGATCAATATAGCGACCATAACATGTCAACGGACTAGGGTCTAAATTCAACACCTTTGGTCTCACTATTCAACGTTGAAAAAGGGTCAATTTTCAACCCGGGTCGAAATTCAACGTTACACCGGAGATTCAGATATTTGGCATAGGCAAGGGAGATAACGAATTTCATGACTGTGTTGGTTTTGGCAGGGTCCATTGTATCTTTGAAAAGTCACATGCTCTTCATTATTCGCACTACCCTCAAATGAAACTGAAACATCTCTTTTACTGTAGTTGGGTACAGTCCACTAATTGTTTTCCCCTAGGCGACAATGTTAACGTTTCTTCTCATAGCGATGTCCCTAATTTTCGTTCAGTAGTGAGTGACCCCTCAAATCAAAGCACATCAACTTGTCTTTCCTTGGTTAAAATCTCGAGGTGGCATGTCAGATTCGTTTTCCGGCAAAATGCGTCTGTCTGCGGGAACCTCTAAAAATGAAAGTGAAAGTAGGGGAATTTCAGAATTCTCACTGGCGGTATAATACACAAAATAATTCGGCTGATCTTCTTGATAAATTACATTTTCAAAGCTTTTTTGGTAGGAAAGATACTCCTTATCAACAAGTGTAAGGCTCAGTTAAGTACACCTGCCCAATTTTTTTTTATGCAAGTCTGCAATTTAAGGAACTTGTAATTTTTTCTGCACTACTTTCTTCTCCTACCGATTCTAAAAATAATTAGTGGGATGTACCCAGTTTGTCCACGATTTGCAGTGGTAATCGTTTTTGATTTTGTCAAAAAGCCATAGATTGCCTTTCGAAATCGTACACGTTGGACCTTGGTCCCATGTGCATCAATTTTCACAGCCTTAGTTGGTCCATTACTTACTTTATGAAAAAACACATTGGCACCAGTGATTTGCGACAATTTGGATTTTGCATATGCGACGGCATAATGCATTATGTTCAAAGACTCAGCCGAGAAAGTGAAAGATTCAAAGGACTGAAACTCTAAAATTTCTTCTTTATCAAAATATTCCACAGATAAAGAACGAGCAACTTTCATGTATTCAACCAGGCAATTAGTAACTATTTCTTCCTTATTTTTTATTAGCCATTTCAGAGATCCTGTAGGCAAGTCTTTGATTTTGGATATATTGTGCACAAAATCCCTTACATTTCTTAAACAGTTGAGTAGAATATGGGCCTCGGATGATGTCTTCAGCATTTCGCTATTCAAAAATAATTCCTTTAGAAACATAATGGAAAGCAGATATCTGAGGGAACGTTGGGTAAAATTTGTTCCTTAAAATAATCGTACAAAACTTGGGCTACATGGTTTATGATAAATTTGTATTGTTTCAGAAAGCAAGTTAGGGATCTATTCAAATTAACGACCAGTTCATCATCTGTCAGTCTAACAAATTTGATCCTACCGTTTGCTAACTTGATCACGTAAAAACGATCGCTTTTAAATTTTTCATTTCTTACATCAAAGGCGTGAGCTCGCATGGCTATGGTATTTTTGTTATCATCCTTGCTTTTTAATCTCAGAAATGCATAGCAATCTTTGAATATAACAATTCCATTCTCGAATAAATCAATCCATTCTAAAGAGATGGATCTTGGAAATTGTTATTCAACTTGTTTTCATAAATATTGTATCCTATGAAAATTAATTCTTCGTTCTTCCTCTGTCAGTAACCATCGTCGTTCAAGAGACGTATTAATTTCTTCAAAAGAGGTGATTTTCCCCCGTTTTTTCTTCATCTTACAGAGAATATCTGCCACAATCCATGGAAAACTTTAAAATTTTGGATTTGGCATATTGCATGTAGCAGTGTACCATGCGGAAACCTTCATATTGACAACTTTCTCAAATTCAAGGGCATATTTGCTTTTCTCTCCTCCAAATTCTCCAAAGAAAATCTTTCTTGTCTTTTGCATTAGCAATGAAACTTTCTCACGAACTATTTTTCCAATCTGAAATTCTTCATTTTTTAAGCAACCTGTTTTCCGTTTTATTGCTTTTATCAAACCAGTGACTGCTTCAAATTCGCTTTCCAATCCATACATAATCATTATCTTCTGTAACTTTTCATTGTAAATTGTTCTTTGCAAAATTGCATCTTCACGTACTCTATCAGTTTGAGGGATAGTTAAATCGGCATCAGTTTATTATTGATTTGGGCTACATGGTTTATTATTAATTTGTATTGTTTCAGAAAGCAAGTTAGGGATCTAATCAAATTAACGATCAGTTCATCAGCTGACTGTCTAACAGAATCGAGCCTACCATTTGCTAACTTGATCAGGTAAAAACAATCACTTTTAAATTTTTCATTTCTTACATCAGAGGCAAGAGCTCGCATTGCTAAAGCATTTTGTTTATATTCCTTGCTTTTCACTATGAGAACGGCATTGAAATCTCTGGGTGTAACAACTCCATTCTCGAATAAATCAATCCATTCTAAAAAGGTGGATTTTTGAAATTTTTGTTCAACTTGTTTTCGTAAATATTGTATCCTACGAAAAATAATTCTTCGTTCTTCCTCTGTCAGTTTCCATCGTCGTTGTAGAGATAGATTAACTTCCTCAATAGCGGTGATTTGTCCCCGTTTTTTCGTCATCTTACATAGAATATCTCCCACAATCCAAGGAAAACGTAAGAATTTTGGATTTGACATTTTGTATGTAGCTGTGTACCTCGCAGAAGCCTTCATATTGACAACTGTCTGCAATGCAAGGTCATTTTTGTTTTTCTCTCCTCCAAATTCTCCAAAGAAAATCTTTCTTGTCTTTTGCATTAGCAATGAAACTTTCTCACGAACTATTTTTCCAATCTGAAATTCTTCGTTTTTTAAGCAACCTCTTTTCCGTTTTATTGCTTATATCAAACCAGTGACTGCTTCAAATTCGTTTTCCAATCCATACATGCTCATTATATCCTGCAACTCTTCATTGTAAATTGTTCTTTGAAAAATTGCCTCTTCAAGTACTCTATTCGTTAAAGGGATAGTTAAATCATCATCAATTAGAAACTCGGGAGTTTCTTCTGTATCGTTGTTATCGAGAAATAATCGACACTGATTGAAAAGTTTTCCTATAACTTT
This sequence comes from Saccostrea cuccullata, assembly GCF_032062105.1. Classification (NCBI taxonomy): domain Eukaryota; kingdom Metazoa; phylum Mollusca; class Bivalvia; order Ostreida; family Ostreidae; genus Saccostrea; species Saccostrea cuccullata. The sequence continues at coordinate 16,632 of NW_026934267.1, forward strand.
AAAGGAGAAATAATGAATTTTATCTTTTTCCCCCATGAAATCTGGATAATCCTGGGGGCGTTTATCTATGCGTATAAGTGGGCATATCCCAGTTTTTGGAAAATCAACAGCTTCAGAATGGATTTTAGCTAATTAATCTAGACAGCGAGAAGAAAAATTGCCTTCTGGTTCACTATCTGCCAAAGCAAGATGAGCATTAGCTATGATTTCTAAATTGTCATTTTTATGTAATTCGGCCAAGAAATCAGCAATATCTGACAACTGAACGTCTCTCTCCAATTTCGTCTTTTTTGCTTTAGGAAAGTCCATTGGATCTACATTCTCAAATGCGTAAAGCCGCTCGTCCCAGCATACGAAATATTCGTCACCATCCAGATCTGATCCAGACATTTCGTCAGAATGAGGTCTCGACTCAAGCTGAAGGAAAACAATGCAATCTACCATATGCGTAAGATAGGGATTATCTACTGCTTCAAATATCCTGATATCCCCAGGATGAAAACAGGGGTTTTTCGCCACAACAACTTAACCTAGAACAATTCGAAGATCTTTTTGTGGATGACTATATATAGCTAGGTTCTTTTGAGTACTGAACGAATACTTGTCCATAATGCAATGTCTGGGTTTCATCTGATGTACCCATCATATACCGACCCAAAGGTATCTGAATCCTTGATCTCCTTTTTAAATCAATCAATTTCTGTTGGAAAATGCTCAGAAGCAAAGACCTTACGAAAGGTTCCCGAACAAAGCTTAAACTTTGTCAAACAGTTACTGAAAATTCATATCCAAAGTTATCTGCAAAAAACAAAAAACAAAAAAAAACCAAAAAAAAAAAAAAAAAAAAAAAAAAAAAAAAAACCAAAAAAAAAAAAAAAAAAAAAAAACCAAAAAAAAAAAAAAAAGAAAACCAATCTCATGATAATACATCTATATTTCTAATACTATGAATAGTTTGTCTATTCATTTATCTTTATACATGTACTTTAAAAACACATAAAATAAATAAAGGTTTTTGGATACAGATTAATTAAGTATTATCTCAAATCTTAGGTATAACATGATTTATGTTTCCGACGCATTTCACATATAATTATAATAAGAAATTTAATTTGGAAATTATTGAACATAAGAATTTCTGGACGCGTAGATCGACATATCTTTGCACTTTCACATGTAAACGTTATCCTTAATATTTAAAAAAGTACAGATTTTGTTGTGTTGTACATAGGCAATTTAGCCACATATGATCCACATATACATTGCCTTTCTTATGAAGATCATATGTGGATCATATGAGAATCCTATGTTTATACAATCATATGAGAATCATATGTGGCTAATCATATGATTCTCATATGATTACACATATGTATATCATATTATTGTATATATATATATATATATATCTGATTCTAATATGAAAGACCCTGCATATGAGAATCATATGTATATTTTGACCTTAGTCATATGAGAATCATATGATAATCATATGAAACCAAATTCACTAATATGCCCTTGTAATACTCAGGTAAAATCCTATGAATATTTTGACAGTGATCATATGAGAATCATATGAAACAGTGATCATATGAGAATTATATTAAACAGAGTTCACTAAATTGCCCTTGGTATATGCAATTAAAATTGCAATTTTCGTAATATATATCAATAATGATTTAAATGTACATTAATTCAAAAGAATTTGTTTGCAATTACTTGTGTAAAGTTTTACTCTGTTTAACACCCCCTCCCTTATAAAAAAACTTTCAAGATTTTTTTCTATAATAATGCATTTCCCATACAAAATTGATAAATTGTAAATTAATTTGCCTTTTAATTCAAATCTTTAGGTTTGGTTTATTACTTGAGTAAAATCAAAATAATTCCGGTTTTTTTTCCGGACCGGTTTTGACTTTTATCGGATGAAAGTGTACGTCATGTTTGACGTCACTACTGCAGCAGAAGTGTTGGGTGTTGGAAAAAAGTAAGTTATCTCCTAACATTTTTATAAAGACCTTTAGGCTAATTCATATTGTTTAAATATCCTTTGATTACGGTTACAGGTTCGTATGAACTTATTTCTATAATACTCTCATCACTTGTAATTGTTAAATTAAAGCATTTCGCAAACCTACATAATATTAGGGATCTGTAAGTATCGTATTAAAGTAATTCTGGATGAATATGTTTCTGAATGTATGTAAACATTACAATTTACATGTTAGGTTAAAGGCTTTACTTTGTTTGTTTTTTGTTTTTGTTTTTTGTTTTTACTTTTGTTACGTACTGATTTGAAAGTGAAAGTAGAAATCCTATATAGCAGTTGGCGTTGTTGTATGTTGAGATCGTTATCAAGTCGATTCTTTCATCAACTTAATGACAGATGTTTGTTTTTATGGCCTATAGATGCATTCAACAACTTGAGTTCAGTGTCAAAGTGTTGCTTTTTTATGAAGTCCAAGAAGCCCAAATCTGATAATACTGGCGATTGATCCTAACTGCCTAATGCTGATTCTGACAGACGATTGCATCATCACAATATTAAAGGTAAAAATATTACAATAAAAAATCAAAGTGTACATCTGTAATGACTCCTTTATGACAAAATATTTCTTGATATTTTTTTTTGTTCCTTTATAATTCTACATTGTTTGCACGGCTTCATCAAAAATAAATTCAACTCAATAATATAGAAGTTTTATTCTACATTATGAAACAATTTTAATCCAATGCACTTTTATAAATATTGTAAGTATGAATTGAATTTTCTTTCTTTAAAACCTACGAAACTATACAATAACTTCAGGGGGTAAATTAAATTTTTGAATTTCAGCAAAAAATATATAACAGTGTCAATTTTTAAGGTACATATATGTGCATGTAACTATATGTTAAAAGTACATCAGACAGCTAATCCATTAAATATTTACGTCTATGTATTCATTGACTGACATTTATAAAAAAAAAATTCCAACACTATAGAGAACTTAGTTTCAGGCAAAATGTAAGATATTTAAGAATAGAGAGAACCTACAAACTTGTACTCTCTCTTTTTTTTTTTGTAGTTTAAGTTTTAGTTATGCTTAGAAAATATCTACTGTGTGAATATTTGTTTTACAGGTTCAATATACAGTCAGCCTCTCATAAGAAAAAGTCCAAAGATCCAAGGCTTGCTTCAAAGTTAAGGTAACTATACACTGTTTAATATACTTTGTTATATTCTTCCCACAAAGTCTGGGATATCCTGGAATCATGGAGTCTGTTTTTTCTGCCTATCTACTTGTCTGTAGTTTTTTTGTCCAAAAGTAATATATTTGTGTCAGAATCTTCTTAATTTTTGGGAATTTCAATTAATATATACTATTTGAACATTCCAAATTTAATTGTCAAAATAAAAAAAAAAATGCTTTTGTTGACTTTATCATGTAACATATCTTCCAACAGTGTAATTGTCTTGCAAATTATATCATAGGATTCCACAAAACACCTAGTGTAACATATACATGTATAACATTAGTTTTATCTCTTGTCATATCTGTGTCGATGAATTGGGAATACATTTGTTTGCTGATGATAAGTTACTGTAATATAACTTGTAGAATTGATTTTGTAATTTTGTCATTTTAATTTTATTTTTAAAATTTTTGTAGAGACCATTCTGTGCCACAAAGAAATTGTTCAGGAAGGGGAGAACTGGTGGATTTGCATTTTTTGTACAGTTCAAAGAGATTTTCAAAATGGTTATGGAAGATCAGAGGGAGGACAACTGAAAACATTGAAAGATACAGAAGGAAAAAGAACAAGGAAACATATGGAATTATTATGAAATGGAGAGGATGTACACAATCTTGTCTGAATTTGACCTGTAAAGATTTCCCATTTGATGCTGGAATATCAAATAATTTGATTTGATGCTGGAATATCAAATAATTTGATTTTTCATAAATTTACAGTAGAGAATACATGACAAATGTTATTGCTGATGTTTCAATTTTGCTGTGGACACTTTCATATCACTTTTAGTATTTTTATACAAGTACATGACCTAATCATGTTATTCATTTGTACATGTATACATGTTTAACTACTTAATCATTTTGCTGAAATCTTATAATTTGTACTCATTTTAGAATTATGTTAAATACATGTATCGACAAATGCTACTGACTTGTTTGTATATTTTCTTGTTAAGAATGTATACTGTGACAAATAAGTTATTTTCTTGATGAAAATAATTTTATCAAAAAAGTTGTGTAAGCATTATAAGATATTTAAAATATTTAACCAAGGAAGAAAGATAATCATAATGTAATGAATTTTTATCTAAAGCAGAAATACCTGATTTTTAAATGTGTACAAGAATGTGAAAAATATTGAAAGAGAACACACATATCTGTTTCATATTATTTACATATGATACCCTTTTCATATGATTCACATATGTAAATGGCTTGACAAACACATAAACCATTCATATGCAAATCATATGAAATTATTTTCATATGATTCACATATGTGGATCATATGTAAATCATATGATTTGCTTCATATGATTAACATATGATGCCCTTTATTATGATTCTGATATGAAAGCAACCATATGAGAATCATATGATACTCATATGTGGATCATATGAGGCTAAGTTGCCTGTTTAATGAAAGATATTAAACTATAATCCAGAAAAAAATAAGAGATATGAATGTGAGAAAGTAAAACCAACTCATAAGTATTGCCAGACCATTGATGTGTGCAGAGATTTACAAATTGAACACAACCGTGACACGTAAAATGTTTTGTAAATAGGACACGAGCTCTGTTATTGTTAATCTGTTTTAACGGATGAAAGTATTTAGGATAGAATTTGCTTTATGAAGTGCAAGAAATCCGTACATGTAGTATCGATCGTAAATTCCAAATAAAGGAAGTTTTTGTTATATTTTCGTGTGATATTATACAAACAACTCGAGAATACATTAACTTCAAATCAGCTTATCATACCTATGTATTCTCTCATACAAATCAGTCGCAATCAATCACCTCAAAAACCTCACGAAAAACTTTACAATGGTATTCATACGAGGGGTTAGCAAAAAGTTCGTGAACTAGCGTCATTAAATTAAAACCCCTTTCGGTACATCAATAAAATTTTAAATATTAAATGAGCATCCTCTCTTCTATCTAAACAATAAACAATGAATTAGAAATTTTATTTTATTTAATGAATTAGAAACGTTTTGGTAAGCAATGGTATGCCCAGGCGGCGCAACCTCGAACATGACGTTTTTTATCGACCTTAGTATTACTGAAAAAAAAACTCTTTTGTTTTGAACAAATGACATCTAAAAATCCCAAGAACTGTTTTTTGATTTGACACTAGTGTTCCATAAAATATGCAATCTTTACTTACTTCATTTTATAAGTTCTAGATAGATTTATCGTACATTTTGTATGGAAAGTCCAAAGAATTAAGGGCTTGAAAATGACGTTAGAAGGGTTTTTTTGCTACAATCTCTAAAGCTTTTCCCTGAAAAAAATGGTTTAGACCTAGAAAATGTTTAAAATGTTTACTTGTACAGAGAAATAAAATCAATGCATCCAGAGCTCTTGTTTTAATGCCAAAATAGACAGAAAAGGGGTTCACAGTAAATATCGATTTGTAGTCAAAGAGAGAAAAGTCATTCAGATCAAAAAATTAAGTTGATAATGTGTTGAAGATATTGAACTCCAAAAAGTAAAACATATTGGCATGAACAAGCAAGGATTTTCCCATTATATAAATTCATTTTACAATATCACATGCATTGAAAGCAGATGGTCGATAGGGATTTAACCGTTTAAGTCCTTACTCAACTCCAATCTCATCAAAATAAGCGTATGAGGTAGAAAAATCGGACAATGAAAAACAATGACGTTGTCGAACTTCATGAAACTAAATGGCGACAGTGGCAGGTGATCATATGATGTCGTTCTCATTTTATAATAATTGTATCGCATCAGTCAACTTTTTGATAACCCCCTCGTACTTAATTTATTTAGAAAAAATTAAATTGTCACCTGCTGTAAATTTTGAAGGGCTTTCGTGTTATAAGGAAGCATATCAGACAATTCAATTCAGCTGGTTGTCAAGGGGGTGTGTCCCCATACCAAACCAAGTTATTGAGAAATAATTTGCGTTCCTTTTTGGAAGTCAACAAATGAGAGACTAGAATACAAACAAAATTAAATTATTCCTAAAGATATGCTAACATACACTTTCAACTTTTAAAACGACTATGAGACACCGTGGAGCTCCAAATTCAAGCCCCTCTAAAGGGCTTGAGTAACAAAAACCTTGCTTTCTGAACTTCTTTTACATTTGTTTTCCAGCCAAATCATCTCTTAGTATATGACTGGGACGGTCTTTTAGATGTACTTACTGATACAATTTCCCCCTCTTTCTCACGGAAGCGTTATTACATGTATGAGCTATAAGAAAATAACAAATGGTATTCAAGTTCAAAAACCTTTTCGAACAATACAATTCAGGAGCAGAGTAGAGCAAACACAAATTCTAAAAAAAAAAGATCATAGGTGGGATCAGGTGCCACAAAGAGTGAGCATCCTCCGCTGTGTTCTCCTCGATATGATCGGGAAAATCCGTCGACAATTCGGTATGTACATAATTATTTGGTCTTACAATATGAAAAAAGTCTATTTATAGCATTTGACGTAATGATAGAATGTGCATGTATTTACTGACAAAGTCAACTCATTGTTTCGAACGTAGCACTTACGAAATGGAAGACTTAAAATACCGTGTTAGTACTATCTAAATCCTTGTTTCATCAATTTGTTGATTAATAGCTTGTCTCGTTTTAAAATTTGATCGTTCATAGAGCAGATGATCAGGCTATAATGCTTCATATGTCAGGAGAGTTGACGATAGAAATTGAACTTTTTAGTTGAAGTCAACAGGTTAGAGTTTCGAATTCACTGGAATATATCAAATCGACATATGCATGGATGTAACTGTAGTTAATGAAAATTTACATTTCTATTTTTTTTCTGTGATAATTTTTTGAAGTTTTCACGTGTAGTTGAGTTGATTTCTTGATATTACACTTGAATGTAAGGTTTGCCCATTATGCAATGAAATTAGTTCACATTTTCAACTATCGTTGATGCCCTGGCATATACTCAGTGCCTAACAAACTAGACAGTAATTCCTAAATAATGCGTCGTCGATATACGAAGGGTGTTCAATAAATATTGTCATGAGTTCGATGACATACAACATAGGAATCAAATGACATTAAGCTGAACTTTCTCTCATTATTGAATCTTTAATAAATTGAAAACAGTTTATGTGGCCACTTTCCATCACATAGTTTTATTGTGGGAAGCTGGAAAACAAGGACTATTCATGTTTTCAGAAAGAAACAGATTTCCTGACACTGCATTAAAAATGTAAGGTAAAGAATCAGTAAATTAGAGAGTGAAATTAAACGCTTTATTAAGGCTGCTGTAAAACTTGTTAGAATCTCAAATAAATATTAATTGAAATGTGCGAATTTTACAGCAACCAATGTCTGTTTTATACGCACATGAGCAGGCGGATTTCAATGAACAAAAATGATATAATGGGCATCAAAAATGGGTACCGTCCTTGGCGACAAGGACATACAACAACCAATGTACTTTTCGCGAAAATTCAACAAGTAATCACTGATTTAGACACATAGCAAATTTAATAGGCATCATTTTGGGGGTAGTTCACAATGTTTTAAAGAGACATTCAACAATAATTAAAAAAAGCTTAATACTCAAGGGTCACCCTATGTTTTGAAAAATGAGTGTAAGAATATCTAAACAATTATTGTAAAAAATCAAAAATTGTACTTATCCACATTTGTCTGAAATTCAAACAGATAATGAAACTTGAATCCATTGCTTTAAACCCTCAAAACAAATCTACAATACGATGCACTTGACAAAACAGCAAAGGCCTGAGAGATGAGCAAGGGTTGCAAGAGCACAAAACAGTTTTATATTTATGTATTCTTATATGCAATTTTCTCAAATATTAGTGGTCTTGTTATTCAAATTCTTATTCGGGGAGGCAGCTCAATTTCTAAAGGAGTCTAGAAAGCATTTTTTGCACACAAGAAATCGTAAGATATAAAATTATGAGAGGAAGGAACCAGAATCAGAAATCCACCACATTAAATTTCTACATGACATACGTCACACCAACAAAATTTGCCTTATCTTTCAACCTTTGACTTAATTGTTTTATTTCCAAAACTTGATAAAACACCTTTCAGAAAGGAAAAAAAAAACAAGTATAGGAAATCATAGGATCTGCCATATTCCAGTGTACGAAGGGCCATACTAAAAAAATGTGTTCTAAAAAATAATTAGAAATTTAATAAAAACGTTACAGACATGTGTTCTTATTAGAGATATAAGAGAATATTTAAGCGAAATCGTTAAGACTCAATCATTGAAAAGCGTTTTTTTTTCCGAGCACCGATAACATTATTTATTGAACAGCCCTCGTATCTATATGATGAGTCGAAGATGACAAAAATAAATCTTCATTTTCTTCTCATGTCTCATGCTACATATTAATACAAAAATAGGTCTAATCAAACGGGACACAATTGGTACCCACGGGAATTCCAACAAATTGTTTTAAGATTTTATCCTAGTATCCAAAACCAAGTAGATATTGCCAACCAGAAACTCAAGCATCTTTTTATATAAAACATAAGGGATCTAACTGGGATTTTATTTTACATGTTTTTTACATGTTAGGTACATTGACTTCAGTGTACATGCCAAGTTAGAGAAAAAATTACCGTCCAGGTATTGACCGTCTCAAAATACAGCCACATTTACTACAGGACAATATAGTAAAGTGTCAATTTTTCACAATTTAAAGCAAATTATACAAATACTACAAAGGACTTTTTGCCCAAATTATAATATATGATGATTAATACTATATTATACATTATATGTAAGGAACACAAGGTTTGAAGAGGGGGCATCTCAAAATACGACAAATTTACGATTTTCCCTGTTTTTATGGAGTACCACAAAAAATGACAGATATAAAGGATAAATACTAAGAAATGATAAAAATGATACAAAGATTCTCAAATTTCTATTTTTTAAATTTCAGGAGAATATGTTAAATACCTTTTCTTAAATAATATTTTTATTTCTCCTTCTTTAAAATATTCAGTTTACCGCAACGTCAAAAACACACTATTACGACGTCAATCAACATATCAATTGAAAAATCGTTTTAAAAATCAGTTATGAAATATTTTTCTTAAGGTTTTCAACATGTAACTTCTTAATTTTGTGAAATTTGTTAATTAAATAAAAAAGTTGCCTTGAAACAGTTAATACGGTTCATTTCACAATAATGCGAGAAGTATTGCGCAGAATGGAAACCCCAGTCGGTCCCCCTTAAGATTATATTTTTGTGTGCATTCAGAATAATTTTTAACAAAGAAGATGGGCGCATTTGGCGGGTGATCTGCGGGAATCATTTGCACGAAACATTTATGCTTTAAATGTCCATGATTTGGTTGGCTGAACATAACTTGTCAGCTTTTACAAACATGATCATAGGTATTCTTTTTTTCATTTAGTTTGAAAGATTTTGTGAGGTTGTAACATTTATGTCCGTTTTTCCTAGGGGGTACTATACATAGTACTGTTTCACAAAAAATAAACACCAAAATTATTTAATGAATAGATGCATGATACGTGTACATGTAATTATATAATAAAAGATTGGAATTGATTTCGTTCGAGAAACAAACTGAACCAAAATTTATCTAATTCAAAATTTTAATACATCAGTTCATAAAACGAAAATGACAAAATAAATTATTTGTTTGCATGAAAAAAATTAACGCCCCATGCCAGGCTCGAACCAAAAACTTCGCTACGAGTGAACTAAACAGATAGCCGTACTTACTGAGCTATCACCGCTACACATATACAAATGATTTTAAAAGGACAAAGAAGCACCACATTTACACATTTGGATTTTTTGGGGAAAAGTTCATTTTTCGTAGTCTCTGGGTCTTCTCTCCATTTTTTAAAAATATGTATTCGTTTCTTTGAGTCAAAATATACAAAAACAGTGTTTAAAAATCATGGAGAGAAGACCCAGAGATTTTAGAAATTTTAGAAAAACGTGTTTAAAAATGTACTATTTTGTACCAAATGTCTGATCTGGCCAATTTTCAAGTTATTTTTTAGCAAATCAAAACCCAATTTCTGGAAAATATTTTCCTTTCCTGTTGCAAATGAACCCGATAAATAAAAAAAGAATGTTAAAGAGCAAGAGCCATCTTATGCATAAAATGGCCCTGTACTTACATCAATCAATTAACTATCACCCTCTTACCCATTTCATATATCAAAATAAAGTAGACACTTGGTGCTTTCATTTTCTATAATAAAATTTCGTTTTGAGAATCCACATACTGGAAAACAGGATATGAGAAATTGCAATGTTCTTGGCATTTGCAGAAAATATGCGTATTTGACTACCTTCAGCAAAGAATTAAAATATGAGCACACCCCACGATCCAAAAAATAAAACATGATTTCTGATCTTCAGAAACAGAGCTTTCATTATTCATTTGCATATTTTGGATCAGAGGCTGTGCTCTATATAAAATATTGAAAAAATACTTCAACTTTAGGTCATTTTCAAAGGAATTCACAGGATATGGGGAAAATGACGCGTTTTATGACGTCATATTGCATTGACTAGATGTGAAATTACGTCACAATAAATAGATACGTGGTCACCAACACTCCAAGAGATAAATATTGCATTTGCAACCTAGACTGAGCAGTTTTGATTTTTTAGAAATTCTCAGGGCCAAATAAGGCCCAAAGTGGCTCATGCTCTTTCATGTGACATGTCGATAAAATTTTCACTTTTCAATTACGCCCAGATTCCTGCCGAATGCCAATCAAAAGCGCCCTCGTTCCTATTTTGCAAATGACCAATGACAAGGTAAATATATTTAAGAAGCAGATAAAGAAGCACTAGTCTATGATGTCAAAAACTTGGACATTAAATCAAAATAAAATATATATACAAATATCTGGTTTTCTGATCAAGATAAATGAAATGCTGTTTACTTCTAGCGATCAGTCAGGTTTAATTCTTATCTGCATGTATTTGAAAAGTTTATTTCTACTTGAAAACAAGATGTGTTTGTGAAACACTGATGCCCCTGTATGGCAGCTTAAAATCATTGTGAATGTTGGAGATTCTCAAATGAAAGTCAAATTACAAAAGTCAAGGTCAAAAGGTCAAAATGGTTGGTATCCAAAGGTCTTGTGACAAGGAACACCTGTGAAATATGAAAACCCTAGTGCTTACTGTTCAATTTTTGCCCAAGGTTAAGGTACATTTTAAAAGTGGGTCAAAATCTAAGATCAAGGTCAAAAATATTTTTATCAATTGAAAGGTATTGCCACAACAAATGCACATTTCAAGTATGGAAGCCCTAGCACCATCTGCTCTGCTCAAAAGTGACTGCCAAGGTTAAAGAATGGTAATTTTTGTAAAAAGGTTCAAACTTCAAGGGCAAGAGGTGGTGGCATCCAAAGAAAAGTCTTGTAAAAAGGGATATACCTGTGAAATATGAAAGCCAAAGCCACCTCCAAAATTATGGACAAGGTTTTAAGTTTTTGCAGACAAATAAACAAACAGATAAACAGGCATACAGACAGACGGAACAACAGGACAAAAACTATAAACCCCTGAATCTTCGATTATGGGGGCATAAAAATCTATAATTTAATATGGTTTGTAAGATGTAAGATTTATTTTCATTCAATGCCTTAAGTTTCCTAGAAGCTATTTTGAGTGAGATATCGAATAAACCAGTATGACTAGTCATTATGTCTTCACTTTCACTCACATAATGCCGTTTCTCTTATTTTATGATGTACAAGATGTATACGAGATCAAACAAAAATTACTCATATGAATTGCCAGTTTTGAAATGTGTTGCACGAAATAGAATTTATGGAGATAAGAGTATATTTTGATATGATGGTTAATCTGTCGGAACATGGATATTTCATTGTTTACCAATAAATAATGGACTGCTATGCCATATATATACATGTATATAAAATTTACATTAACTTTTATGAATTTGGATTTACATTTTTTTTTAACTATTGGGACTATAGTTTTACTCGAGTGCAAATTAAGCACGAGTGAAATTATCAAAAAGCCATTCCTCACAGAATATTTTTTATCGGGTTTTTGCGATTCATTTCTGTTTTTATCATTTCGTAACACACAGTCACGGTTTGTGAACATATACGCACGCTAACTCTCGATTCCCGCCTACATTCTGCAATCATTAATGCAATATAAATGGCAATTTTACCCATATATTCTATGTTTAATACAAAGGACAGTTCAATGGAAATTGATGAATTGTCATAATACCAGCGCTAAATAGTAAATTAGCCATACCTCTAGCTCTTGAAAAAATGGGGGTATACGAAATTTTCCATTGAAATCAGATTTTCAGGCATCACCATATTTTGAAATAGTCTTGGTTATAATTAAATGTTCCTTATACATGTATCTTTTCTTATTTTTTAGGCAAATAAATAAAACATAAATATATTAATAAAATATAATGTTTCAGTTGTAAATCGCTTTGGAATTGGTGTAAAATAAGCATTTTTGTCGTTTTTTCTTTTTTTTTGACAATAAAGATATGCCCCCCCTGTTACACAAAAAGCTTTGGTATGAATTTGTGAAATAACAGTCCACATTACCTGTGAAAAGAAATTTTTATGACACGGGGGAGGGGGGGTTTAAAAATAATTTCTGTTTTCCGTTGACTTCTATTTCGTAAAAAACACAAGTTTTGCCAAAATTTTAGAGTTATCTCTCTTTTTTTTCCCAAACAAGTATTGTTTAATGAAAATCCATAAAATTATTTATAAAAAATATCAGAAATTCATCGAATATGTTAACTTTTGAAAATTTACTTGGAGGTAGGCGGGAGAACAATACCATCGTTCGCAGTTCTTTATAACAGAGCGGTTGTCAGGCGCGGATCGAGAATTTTTTTTTTCCAGGGGGGTCCACCCCTGTTCCTCATCCCTCCCCCCCACCCGTCCAAAAAAAAAAAATCCAGGAATTTCTTGACAAACAAACAAACAAAAAAAAAACTAAACTCGCCCAAACGTTGGAAATTTAACCTATTTCGTTTGTGTCTGTGTGTGTTGGGGAAGGGTGGGGGTGGGGTGTGTGGGATGGGTGCCTCAAACCTTTGATGTTTCATACCAATTTAATTTAAATTCCCCTTAACCAGAGGGGGGGTCTGCTTTTTCCAAGGAGGGTCCAAGGAAACTTTTTTTCTTGCTATAGTACTGTAGATTTCTAAATATACGCGTGGAATAAATTATCGCGTAATTTCGCGAGAAGTACCACACGCTAAATAAAATTACTCGCCTTTTTTTTATGTGCTGAAATACATGTAAAATCTTTGGACCAAGCGTCCATACGCGAATAATTATTCTCGCGATTTGACGTTGAAGAGCTCATTCGCGATAATAAGTACTCGCGGAAAATAAGGAATTAACAGTATATTAATTTAATAACATTACAAATTCCAGGGGGTCCTGACTCCCCCCCCCCCCCCCCCCCTTAGACCCGCGCATGGTTGTGAGATGACAAAATACAAACATTGTTAGATTGAATATTGCACATATATTGGCAGCTTTTTAGATAATCGTTTGCTATTTTAATTGTGTTTGGATGGTTTATAAAGGTTACCTATCTTAAGAGGATTTTCTATATGAAACAGTTTGTGAAGAGCATTAAAATCGGAAGATAAAATCGACCCTAAGATGCTTTTTATATTTTTCGTATTTCAGTTGTATTATATAAATTTTTCACTATGGAAAATATCAATTTAAATACAGCACTTCAACTATTTTCTTTAATGGATTAATTATATCATAATTTTCCATAAATATTAGCTTTAAAAATGGAAATAATAAATTTTAAAATTTGTAATATATATATATATATATATTATAAAAATATATTTTCTTAAACAACAACTGATCTCAAAACAGTATAAACTCTTTATATTCTTATTAAGAGGATATGTGTCTGTTGAAAGTTTGTTCAGAAATTTATCTTCAAATAGTATTAGTATTCATACAAACTGAAGTGTACTTTCCAGACTTACGAAACATCTTATTTAAATTAACAATCCTTCAGACACATCCTTAATATTAAAACGAGGTAAAACTTATTATTCCCTAGAAAAACATGAGAAAAAACATAAAAATCTTAAGACAATTTATTCTATATTTGTCTCGTTAAATAATGTATGCTATATCCTGCTTATGATTTATAAACAAATAATTACAAAAGTAACTTTTCTGTCAGTTTGTAGTAACACCTGGCGTGCATCTTATGCCCTCAATGTGCATTCGTCCAATTCTTGACAACTCCGCCTTCTTGTAATTAATTCTTCAATTTAGTTTCCAAAGGCTAAATGATATACATAATAAACGCATTCAAATATAATATAACGAGCGATGCAATTAGACGAAAAATTGTCAGAGTAACTTACTTCAGATGCGTACCAACCTGCCTTAAGGCGGGATTCTATTCATATTTCTTGTATTTAAAAATTAATGAAATTATCATAGTATCAAGAAGACAATAACAATAAGTGATGGTATCGGAATAAGTCTGACCGTTTTATATTAGAGGCAATGTCTGGTCTTCTCCATGGACATGTACTTTTAATATTAAGGAATTTGTCTTATCACCCATTCTCAATATAAGGGCACAAATGCCTCTCTGATTTTTCAAAAAATGAAGTTCAAGATAACAATTTTTCTATCTATTACGTTTAAAAGAAAGTATCTGAAGATTTTGTTTCCAGATTTTTTTCATCAAATTATAATACATGGAATAATGACAAGACGATAAAGTAAAGGGTGATTTTATTCAGAAATGTAGCTTGAAATGTACGTTACTCTTTCTTCAATGTCCAAAAAGATGATGTAAAAAAATGTAGTCATTAAAATCACGATTGGAATATCTCATCTTAACACCAGCACATCTTACCAACTCTGTCAGCAACATATTTTCTCGGCATACGAACGTGCGTTTGATTTTTCCTTTCAAAAAACAAAGGTTACTTTTGTATAAAACATTTTAAATATAAAAACATTTTTCAAATATATGCTTAAAATTCCTCTCTCTGTTTTGTTTAGAGCGATCAGTTTGGAATCCTATGATTTTCTATAGATACTCGAACCTAACATGTACATGTAGTAAAATTCTATTTTGTAGTTACTGTCTTTTTAACATATATCCATGCCGATTTAGAAAACTACGTAAATGTAACGTACATTTCAAGATAAATTTCTGTTTAATAAAAAGCTTACAATTCATCTAAAAATTCATCGCTTTGTTTCAGTTTATTCCAAAAAGATTCTCTATGTAATCACATTGTGTTATATGTCACAATCATCACTATAAAGACACGATTGCCTCAGAATATGAGTAGGTAACGCAAATTTCAAGCTTGTAATAATATGTAAATTAGTAATAAGAAAATATTGAAAAAAAAACAATTACTGACATAAAAATCATTTCAATGAAGCGTTTTAAGGCAGTAATATAAGAAATCATAATGTAACAAACGAGGTTTTTTGTCATCAACTACATGAATGTCACGTCACTTCGGTAACGTTCATTTCACATATTATTGGGAGTCTCCTCCACCTCAATTCATTACCATTCCTTTGTGCTGTTTATCTGAAATTGACACTGGTCGTAGCCTAGTTACTTCTACCTGTGTGCAATGGTACAGAAAAAAAATATAAGAGTCAGACGTATTTTGCTATGATCTAACAAATGTTCGTGTTTGGCCATTGAAACTTAACATAAATCTATTCCGAATATATCCATCGACAGTTTGTTTACAATGTCATTTAGTATGTTGCAACATCGTTTTTCAAATCACAAGCATACGTGCTTTTCAGCAGATCTGGAAAAATATAACCCAAAATGCAATGATTCAAACAAAACTGAGTATTGTGTGCCTTTCAGTATTTGAAATGTACGTGACCGTCTTGTGTTCTGGGTTTATTTGTTTTTTTTCTTATTCTTTCTCTCTTTTTTTTGTTTTTGTTTTTTTTTTTACCAATTATAAGCCTATGCATACATTGTTTTAGATTATCAACAACAATTAAATTAATACTGACGAAAAATCGCATATCAAAATTAAACAAACTGCAAAAAGGTTGCCAAAGATGAATTTAAAACACTTAGAAATAAATTTTCTAGCAGGTGGTAACAATCTTAAACATTTACGAGGATTGGGGGTGCATTTAGATGGATTTATGTTGCCAGTTGTCAAATGGATTGTAACGATAATTTTGTTTCGCTCGTTTAAACGCAATTCATTGACTAAATTAAAAAAAATGTCAGTTAGAAATACGTGAAATGTACGTTACCATACGTAATGTACATTTCAAATATAAAAATCAATTCTCTTCCACAAGCGTACGTTAGACACGCAATATATTGATACTATTTGAACTAGCATATCATAAAAATGCATCATACAGGTTTCGTATTCAATATACCAAGTACCAAAATAATATTACATATAATATATTTTTTTCCTAAGCAGAAACGTTTCTTTTCATTAATTTTTGGATTAAGCCGACCTCCAACCTTTGAAACTTTCCTTTGTGTACACATTCGAGTGTGTGAAAGTATGAGAATACATGAAAATTCGTGCGAGATTCACTTAATTCGAATTTCATGGTAACGTACATTTCAGTAACGTACATTTCAAATGATCACTTTTCATGTAAAAAATAACTTTTAATTGTGTTAAGCAAAACGTCTTTGCCAGTTTCCAGGATACAAGGGTTGCTTATTCAGAGTTGTCTCATATTTTCTACTTAATATATATTCTTAATGGAAGAATATAGGTAACGTACATTTCTTTCTTATCTCTACGATTGAAAATGTCTTTCATTCCGTAATCATATTTATAAAAGTTGCTCAAATTGTTCATTTTCATGTTACATTATCTACGTAGAAGTAATTAATCCTTTGAAATTTCAAATTTAGCCCATCAATAAATAAAGGAGAACAAAACTATCAGGTGTATAATCTTTGTATTTGCTTGTAATGTGGTTGAAATAGAATTAAGCGACAGGGACATTGTACAATAAAAATTATTTATTATCACAAAGAAAATGTATTTATTGTTATGAAAAGAAATATAGATGATACAAGGTTTAACTTATCAGAAAATTTTTACTTGAGAATCAAAACTATATATTACACAGAGGGGATTCAGAATAATATTTGCCTCGGCGACAGTAACGTACATTTCAAATAGGTTACTATATTTGAATTTGGAACTCCTTAAATACCCTTTCAGATCGAAAATTATATGAATTCTAATTTATTGTTATATTACTATTTATAATGTTGATTTAAAAATTACATCAGTGGTATTCCTTTTAAATGAAAATGAGGCGACATTATTTGAGCCCTTATATTGAGAATGGGTGTTACAGAATCAATCTACAAATCAATTTCTTAGTGAACAATTATCCGTATATCGTTAAACTTTTACGATCTTTGTAGCTATGCATATTTTGTTCTAAGTTTAAACATCACGTGGGAAGCAGCTGGCTCCGGGACCATAAAACTGAGACGAGCTAACTTTTGGTCTCAGTCTCACCTTTCCAAAAGGGACTAATAGTGAAAAATGAGACTTCGATCAAAAGTGAGGTCATGTCAGTTTTATTGCTCCAGAGCCTGATGTAAGTGAAGTCACTTTTGCCAAACTCGACAGAGACCCCATATATACATATGCAATAGTAGAATACCAATCAAATTAAAATCAAATGCTAAATACTAGTACTAGTATTAGTAGTATATGATTGTTTCATAAAATCTTAACCAGAATTTGGACGCAAATATGGAGTTAAAAGGTACATGTATCTTGTGCCTGCATAACCACTGTCTCCAAGTAAAATTCTATCCATATCAATACCTCTGTGATGATTTTCCGAAAATGTTCCGATATAAGATTCACGAAAAAAAAAAGAAATTGTGATTTGAACCAGGTCATTTAGCGACTACATTTAAAAATCGCCCTATAAGTGACCGAAATATGATAACTAATAGTATCTTTTGAATGAAGTAAATGCACTATTAATTATGATGTTATTATAATATTCAAGTGCAAAGAGCAAGTTTGCCTTCATGATCATAGATTCCCTGTACATTGAGAGAAAGATACCCTTGTCTATTTTCGTATACATTTTCAGTTATCCTTACATGAGTTTCATCCACTGCCCCAGTGACTCCAGGAAAATATGCTATGCCATAGGAACCTCATCAGCAGAAGTGCGATGCATGATGTGAATCTTTGCAATGTCCCAAGAGCCTGAGATACATTTCGAACACCATTACTAACTTTGGAGACGTGGAACCCCACAGTATCTCTATAGTTTTCATTTTGTCAACCGTTGCATGATAACGCAAAGCCATTTCTACTTGACTTATTGCTGTAAGTATGTGCGAGCTCATGGTCGAGCGACTTGGATTTTAATGAATCTGCTAAATATTGATCAGTTTCTTGAGAAAATCTGTACCTTTATTGATATTCATAAGCATCAAATTCAAAATGAAATTTCTTAACATTCTCTCTTACCTTTGTTGTTTGCAGAAATTCACAGTAAACAACAACCTAGCAGCCATAATTATACACTGGATAAGAGACTTGAGTATTATGGCTAAGTTTGGCCAATACTTAATAGCAATAAACCTTACCAGTGGGTAAAATTTGAGTAACAGAATTTAACCAATGGTTAGAAGTTGACCGCTTGATAAGAGATATAGTAGTAACCATCGGTTAGAGCTAACTAGAGTTTTGAGCAACCAAGTCCTGATCTCGGAACATACTGAAATACATGTAATGTTATAACCATCAACATCATCTTCAATGCATATTTATAAAAAAAAAATAATAAAAACAACAAAAGCATCAACAACAACATTTATTTCCTGATAAAATCTTCTAATTATTTGAAATTTAGCTCATTCCTTTGAATGTTGATTTTTAAAATAAGCTAATCATCTTACCTTATCCTTGGTAAAAAAAAAATCTGATTTCTTTTTATTTATTTCTTTGTTTTTTTTAAGACAACTGCAAATTAAAAACTAGAGGTACTGTGAGCAATGAGCTCACTAAATGATAGCCCCACCTCCCATATGACTATAATAGGAGTGTCCATGTTTTGTTGTGGGAAACTCAGAATATGTGTCAGATCAAAAAGTAAAATAAGAATGGAATATGTAATAAAGATTCTGTGAAAGTATTATCAAATTTCATTCAGCGGTATTGGGGGGGGGGGGGGTGCAGATAAGAGATGGGTACTCCAAAGCGTATCAGACAGACGGACGGACGTACAGACAGACGTACGTTCGTAAAGACGGACGGACGGACATACCGAATACTATATACCCTTCCGCTTTTCAAGAGGGGGTATAAATATTACTTTTTAAAATATCTCTGCATGTTTCATGTTATCATACTATGTCAACCCATATTAGAAATCAGTCTGCAACTTGCAATATATTGTTTATTGAAAATATGAAATTTTATTTGGACGACTAAAAATTTAAGACTTTTTTCAAACAACAAAAAACCCCTACTCTTGACGGACAATTAATGTATTAATTTAAAAGTATATACATGTATATCTGCATTTGTATTTTGTTCCCACTTCCAATGCAATTCAGGCAATTAAGTGAAAAACTTTAAAGTGCTCAGGTGTTCCGTCGAATGTATTCAGTATCTAAATATATTCATTATTTAAAATTTTAAAGGTATATTAATAATGGAAGCTTACCATGCTTTTCGATGAGGATTGGTAATGTTTTTTTTCAGAATGTTTCAAAAAGTGAAAACAGCGCTTGCTTTAATACTCTTGCTCACGCCATTACTTATATAAGAATCATGCATGTTTTAAGTTCTTCTATTGCTAATGATTTATAGTCCAGATCATTACAAATAATGACACACGAAGGTCCTAAATTAGATAGTAATCCAGATCTAACATTCTGGGTTTCACAGAAAAGTTAAAAAATACATTCAATATCAGATTTAAACCGGAAAAAAGATTGTAAATTAATTAATGTTTACTTTATAGTTTAAGGAAGGCTCATGCTATTATGGATCCGGGTCTAATTTTTTTTACACCAATCATAAAATTCTGGCTATCACATATCTATCAAAATGGTTATTTTAGATGATGGTCAACATTATAGCAGGTATGTAATTGTTAAATACAGTGTCATGGAGTATATACAAGACGTTTAATATACATTTTAATACCCCCCCCCCCGCTTGAAAAGCGGGAGGGTATATAGTAATCGTTATGTCCGTCCGTCTGTACGTCCGTCCGTCTATTACGCTTTGGGGTACCCATCTCTTATCCGCAACTCCTCTCATACCACTGAATGAAATTTGACGAGACTTTCACAGAATCTTTGTGCACCTCCTATTTTACTTTTTGATCGGACACATAATTTGCATTTCCCATAGGAAAAAATAGACACTGCCATTATATTCATATCGAAGGCAGGGATATCATTTCGTGAGCTCATCGCTCACAGTGTCTCTAGTTTTCATTGAAATTAAGACTTTGCACCCTGTCTATTGGATCTATACGGTGTTTAATACACTCAGAGACAATTACTTAGGGGCCTGCATGGACCTTGTTAACCTAAGATATAATTTTAAATAATGTTTAAGAAAAAAATCGTAGGTTAACAGGTTTGTTTTTGAGAATTGATCACAATTAAGGTATTTGGGATTTTTTTCGGACTGCCGGTGGTAGATTCGCAACAATTTTTAATGTTTTTCAAGGAAAATTTTGAAAATTCTCTTAGCAAATGATTATTCTTCTTATTTTCCTGTTTTTATTATGTAAATGTAAAAGGGAAATAAAGAATTGAAATTGAAATATGGTACATACCTTAATAAAATACGAGTTCAAAAATCTCTATTATAACTTTTGACTGTCTAATTTTCAAAGTACATGTATGTACCCCCAAAAGAGTTTGTGTGAAAATAAGCATGGAAAGGCAAGCCTTTTCTCTGCTTTTTTATTAGTTTATTAGTTATTTAAGGCATTCAACTGATAAAAAAAATTAGTTTGACAGAAAATATTAAAACTACTGACCCACTGTAAATGAATATATTGCGATCATTTGTATATACTTATCAATAAAGAAGAATATATTATTCCTTTTACAATTTTTGACTCTAATTTAATCAAATAATTTTACAGAAAACAAGCTTATATCTGAGGATAATTGGACTGAATCAGCAAAAGCATAAAAGAAATTTAATCTTATCATTAGATTTTAAAATTCAGTTGCATAATTTATCTTCAGAAAGTGTGTCACGTTTAATTGCATTTAATTAGTTGCATTATTCACTGAAACCTAAAATTAGAAATTTGTGGTTATCCTCAATACTCAGAAAAAGGATCTTTTGGTTTGGACGGTTTAATAGTCAGATGTCGTTACATCCCACACATTCATTTTATCTAACTTATTTAACTTCTAAAAGAACATTTTTTTTGTTTTGACGATAAATCATTTCAGATAATATGTAAAAATATTGTATTAATAAAAACGCAAATTTATGCATGAAAAAACCACCTTTCCTTTAGATTTAATGTACAATTCAAATGTGAGCAATGCGACTCTGAAGAATTTCTCCTTTTACAATTCTATGTTTTTAATGATGATATGTTTCAATGCGACATAAAGCAGCCGAAATTACTAATTACTTTTGAAAGGCAAGCTTCCTCGATCTCTCATTTATATATGTAGGACTCCAAAGTGCGATGGGACTCCAAAGTCTGATGGTCACGCCAAAGTCCGATGGTCTGCGCCAAACCCCGATGGTCTAACACGCCAAAGTCCGACGGTGCGGAAAGCAATTAACATTTATGACGTCATAGTAGCACTGCGCCCAAACCTTAATGCCGCGACATGCAAAGATCTTTAGAATAAGTATAAATAAATGTGAAAACTAACCCTTAACTCTCAGGCAGTGCGAGACTAACGCTCGAAAAGTGTGTATTAACAATAACCTAAATATCTTGAGTTGGGGCAAAACTAACCCTAATCACTCGACTTGGGTAAGAGGACTAACCCTAATTCATCGAGTTGTGCAATGCAAGGACTAAGCCTAATCAATCGAGTGGTGTGCGAGGACTAACCCTAAAATCTCTGGAAGGTGCGAGCAATAAGCAAAATCGATAATAAAAATTGTATTCGAGGACAAATTCAGAAATGATTGCTTTTGAATGCAGGACAACGGCGTCAAGGATTGACGTCGGATTATTGTGACGTCATAAACGTTGATTGTTCATTCGCACCACCGGATTTCGGCGTGTCAGACCATCGCACTTTAGCGTCGCGCGTCTCATAGGAAACGAGCCATCGGACTTTGGCTCCCGTAAAGACAATGAGCCATTGGGGTTTGGCGCAGACCATCGGGGTTTGGCAAGACCATCAGACTTTGGCGTCACCATCGGACTTTGGAGTCTTATATATATATAGATGTTCTTTATATGAAGTAAAATTACTTAGAATGAACTCGTTTTTAGATCTATTTCGTTAAATTGATCTATGAACAATGGCATTTGCACATCTATATATATTAAAGCATTGAATTCTAATACATTGCATTGAATTCGGAAGATGTCGCCTGGTCGTGCTTTTAAACATTGAATTCTTTCTTTTCGATGTGGTCAATCTTTGAACAGCACCTGTCCTTGCCGAAAAATTTTCATTTTGACAAGTTGATATTAGTGAGCTGTCAGGAGGGGATGCTTTATACAACTAGGCACCTCCAGTTTCCAGGGGTCCATGCTTATGTCCTGTTGACAGATTTGTATTGTTTAAAGCTTTTATCAGACCGAGCATTGTTCGTCATCTTCACCCTTTTTCTTTATTCTATTTTAGTAGAGCACCTTTCAGAAATCAACATTTGACATAGAAAGTTAATTTTTGTGAAATTTAGTCAATGCAATATAAATTTTCTTTTTATGTCCCAATTTATCGAAATTATTAGTAGTTCCCTGTTTAAATTCTACCGTCCCCTGACAAGGTTTCTGTACGTTATAGGGAAGGGACTGTCATAGATTCCTTTTGGATTTCAAAGAGAAAAGTACATTGAATGTTAATTTTGTACTTCACGGTTTTTTCGATATTTGAGTTATATGGTGAAAAAACGTACATAAAACTGTCTCTATCATTTCGTAACATATAGTCAGGTTATGTGAATTTATAACAGAGCATTAATGTGATTGATTGATTGTATGTTGATTAAGTCCCTCTCGAGAACCGACCGACTACAGGTACACACATTGTTAAATTGAACATTGCAGAAAGTTGGGAGAAATTTGGAGAAAGTTTTGCTATTTTAATTGGGTAGAATTTACTTTATGGTTCCCAGATCTGCATGATCCTCGTGCTCACTGGACAATGATGTAATATTTACTTCATTCAACTGATAAGGGTAAGTCTTGCAAACTATTCGACTGATTAGGGTTAGTCTTGCACCCAACAGAGAGATTAGGGTTTAACCGTGTACAAGTATTCAACTGAATAGGGTTAGTCTCGTATCTATCCGAGAGATAAGGGTAAGTCTACGTTCACTACTTGAATAATTAGGGTTGATGTAGCATCTACCCGGGAGATTTCGGCTAACATTAAACGTCTTAGTCCTTGCATACCATTCGAGAGATTAGGGTTAGTGACTCGTTCATTTAGCTAAATTAGGAATCCAGTTGCTTCTGTAATTTTTGCAAGATCATAATTCAGCTTCAACGCCTCATTTATTAATTTCTTCAGAGAGCCAAGTTAAAAACAAAGTTTCAAACTAAACTTTTAACCATAGTTTTCGATTGTGGGATCAAAAAGGCCAAAGACTTCGAATCTTTAATTTTTTCGAATTTACGCGATCTCATTATCGACCGCAGCTGTCGATCTCTTTGTGGCTCTGTTAGAAAGTGCACTTGGTAAAATGAGACGTTATTTTTTAATATTTTCATTTCTAATTTTTTTCTCTGTGATAACTCTTTTGAAATTTAGCGGAGTTAATTTCTTGATAATTCTACCGGAATTTAAATTAGGGAGATCAATAGGTCAAGAGCTAAGGAGGCCTAATAGCATGCAAATCTTGTGTGCATCTGTCTCTGAGTCTGACGCTAAGGAGGCCAAATATGCATGAAAATCTCGTGGGGCTGCCGTTGTGTTTGACGTCAATGTGTGAGGACTAGTGAGATTGGAATGGGAATCTTCGTGTAATTTAAATCTATGTCTGCATTTTTAAACTCTAAATCTACAATTTAATTTCACAATGAAAAGGAAATATAAGGAATCACTGTCTAGTTAGTATATTATGCCAGGAACATTATGATGCCCTGGCATACTATACTAACTAGACAGTGATTCCTTAATTAGTTCAGTAAAATAATTTTTAAATGATAACAAGTAAAAAGCATTAGTAAGATATTATAAAAACTTGCTTTAAACTTAGTTTTAATTGTTGTTATTATATTTCAATTTCATTTACATTTTACATTAGATAATTGCTAATATATGGTTTTATGAAAAGAGTTTACAATAGATACTCCCCAGCCTAGGAGTGTGCAAGATATAAAAGGAAATGATCATGATTTTCCGGATAATAATGACGTGGTAAAGGTGCATGGTGAATAAAAATTGAAAAGATTTCCAACTAGTAAAACTTGTTTTGAATATGCTCTACAGTTGCAAATGACACGAAGATATGTTTTCTACATTTTGCATTGTGGCTTTTTGCAGCATAGCCTACTATGCAGAAACCATGGACATTACCACGTGACCAAGATTCAGGGTATCAGCACGTGGTTCATATTGAGAGGTCTAGATCTTCATTTTGAAGATAATAAATTTTAATCATTCATCATTAAATTTTTTTTAAACGATGAATCTATTTATCAGCAAATACGGTAAAATGTTTATTATTTTATTTTGTTTATTTAATTTCAATTATTTATTTTGCTTTGAAGAAGCTTGAAATAAAAATGATTTAACTATTTCATCTTTGAATATCTTGACGTGTTTTCCTTGCATGGACGCTTTTGAAATTGTGAAAGAATTTTTTTCAAAGATAAATTTTGCTTGCGGCCGATTTGATGATTTGCATCAAATTTACTTGTATATCTTCGTGCATCTTATGTCCTTGCTGTGAATTCCACCAATTCTTGACAACTCCGCCTTCTTGAGGTTAATATTTCCATTTACTTTGCAAAGGCTGAATGATTTACATCATTAATGCAGTAACAAATATTTAACGAGCGATTCGATTGGACGGGGGGGGGGGGGGAAACGTTGTATAATCTGTGTTGCCTACGGCACAGCGACTTACTTCAAAAACGTGCTAGTCTGCCTTAAGGCGGGATTCCTCTCATATTTAAGAATAAAGGAAACTTTCATAGAATCAAGAAGACAATATCACTAATACGTCGCGCATATTACTGGTTTCTAAACTGCGTAACATGTAACACTGTAAACGACAGGCGTTAACACGGTTTATAATTGTTGGTCATTTTATCGTTTTGGCTACATAATTTTTTTTTCTGCCATTTATACAAAACTTCTACAACGTTCTGGTATAATGCTACAAAAAAAAAAATTAATAGATTTCCAAAATATGGACAGATTGCGACTGTTCGTAAAAGTGGAAGCATCCCCTAATATGCCATAATCTTGACAAGTTACAAGAAAAGATGCAATGTTTGATAAAGATTTACTTTATTGCAGGTTCTTTTAGTAATACTAAAGACAAAATGAAATGTACAAACCAAGAAATATCAAACGTTTCTTTAAAATTAAAGGCAATTAATAGGAGAGATTAAAAGAGTGGTTTTGATGTCTAATTGGTTCCGTTACTAAGACATAAATATGCGTATGATGGTATTTAACGTTATTTATAGCATTAATGTGAGCTCTATTCTCTATATTTACTGGAAAAACTTGTTAAAGATAAAATCTTATTTATTGTGCAAATAAATAAAATTTTATATTGAAAGGAACACTAAAAAAAACATTTTTAGGAAAACAAGAGCAAAAAATAAATGTCCATTCTAATTTGTGCCACACATAGTTACTGTCTCCAAGTAAAATTTCATCCATATCAATACCTCTGTGGTGATTTTCCATAAAAATTTTCCTATATCAGATTCACGAAAAATAAAGGAATCGTGATTTGAACCAGGTCATTTAGTACTACAGTTACGAATCGTCTTATAAGTAACCGAAATGTGATAACTAATACTACCTTTGAATGAAATAAATGCACTATTAATTACATGCATGATGTTACTAGAATATTCAAGGGCAAATAGCAAACGTGCCTTGATGATCGCGGATTCCCTATACTTTAAAAGAATGCGATGAGGGTCCAGTAATCCTATTTGAGTGCCATCCACTGCCCATATGACTTGAGGAAAAAAAATATTATGCAACAAAAACCCCTTCTGATGTCTTTTTTTTTTAATTTATCAGCAGAGGTGGGTCACATGATATGATCATTTGCAATGTCAGCGAGAGCCTGAGATACATCTCTAACACTCCTACCGAAGCTGGAGAGGTGGAAGCTCATCGTATCTCCTATAGTTTTTATATTGTCAGCCGTAGCATAATATTCCGAGTTAATTTAAGCTATTTGCACTTGACGTATTGCTGTAATTAAGTGTGATCTCATGGTTTAGAGACCTAACTTGGATTTTAATAAATTTACTAAATTTACTAAATATTGAAAATCTGTATCTTTGTTGAAACTCATCAGCATCAAATTAAAAAAGAAAATGTCTACAAATTCTCTCTTTCCTTTGTGGTCTGCTGAAATTTACATAACAACAAACTAACAGCAATAGATATCCATTGGATAAGAGACTTTTAAAACCCACTTCTGTGGAAGGGCTAAGTTGGGCCAATATTTAACCACTGGATAGCAAAGTTAACCAGTGGATAAAATTTGAGCAACAGAATTTAACCAAAAGTTAAAAGTTAACCGCTGGATAAGCGATTTAATCAGCGGTTAGAGCTAACCAGAATTTTGAACAACCTAGTCCTGCTCTCAGAACATATTAAAATACATGTAATGTCAAAACCATCCACATCAGCTCCAATACATATTTATAAAAAACAACAAAACAACAACAAAATTAATTTCATGATAAAATTTTCTATCTCCTGATAATTTGAAATTTAGTACATTCATCTGAATATTGATTTTTAAGATAGACAGATCTTTTTGTTTAGATTCATCTTACCATAATTTTTAGATATGTGCAAATTAAAAATATTACTTTTTAAAATATCTTTGCGTGTGTCATGTCATCATAATATGTTAACCAATTTTAGAAATCAGTCTGCAACTTGCAATGTATTGTATATTAACATAACATAACATAACATAAGATTTTCTTTGGATGACTAAAAATTTTAGGCATTTTTTTTCAAACTTACAAAAACCCTACGCATGTCGAACAATTGATATATTAATTTAAAGATATACATCTGCGTTTGTATTTTGTCCCCACATCCAGTGCAATTCAGGTAACTGGAAAACTTTGAAGTGCATTAGATTTTTATATCTAAATATACTCAGTATTCATTATGGATGTATAAAAGTTATTATGCCACTCTACTTTTTACAGTCTCTAATCTGGCCAGTAAAATGTCCCATAAATACATAAAAATTAAGTCAATAATAGCAGATGTATTTAATTTTCTGATAGATTAACAAATTCAGAAACCTTTTTTTAAACTTTATTGAAAGTAAGCATATCTTTTTTCACAAACTATTCAAACAAGAAGTTAACTGTTAGGCATTGTTCTTTGATTTTGAGAAAAAGTCTTTCCACTTTCAGTTTTATTCAAGTTATCCCCGTCCTCTGAATCTTCGAACTCGAATTCTTGGGATCGATATTCGTCTGCGAATTGGGCGTAGCACTCCTCGTGCGATTATTCCCCCGAAACGCCGAGTCTCGGACTCTTCAGAGTCAACATGTTGAACTAAAAGCATCACCACCAAAATTAGCACTAATGCACATTTATTCTGAAAGGGAATAAATATATAAACTTACATTGTTTGGAAATTCTAATAAAGAATATGTAATTTTAAAGTTAAATTTTGTTTATCTTAAGGACAGATGATACAAACAAAAAAATGGATGCCTGGACTGGTATATATTTTATGGCTTATTTTTGTTGCAAATGATGATAATAATAAACTTCTAAAATATAAAGAAATTGATAACATTCTATGATGTTCAAAATTGTAATTTTTCATTAACCATCCTTAATAATCTAAACAAATATTTTCACTTCAAATCTCTTTATTGTGAAACTCAAGACTGTAGCTCTACTGAGTTCGTACTTATTATAAAGGAAGAGAAAAGTAGCAGTTGGGATTTAAAACTTTACAACATTTACAGCAATATATATAGAATAATATCCTTCATTAAGTCCCTTTTTGTCTTAAGATTGCAATAAGACTACAACTGTAAGAGTGGCATTTAATAAAACGTTACTTTTCAATTTCAGTTACCATGGCAACACCAATCATCAAAGTCAAAAACACAAAACTGATAATGATGTATATCAGTTTAGTCTATATGCATGCCAAATTATATTATAATGTGACTATGATAAAACTATATTTGCTGTAGCATTTTGAAGTATTTCACACGAATTTCTATTTTAGTAACCAAGACAACACCTTTCATTGAAATAAAAAAAACGATATATAGAATTTTGTATCTGAGTGTAGTCTACTTCTGTGTCAAGTTTTATTGAAATCAGACTAAAACTATAGGAGGAGTAGCATTTGAAAAATATTTTACAGAAATTTCTATTTTTACTAACTACGGCAACATCGTTCATTGAAATCAAAAACTGATATACAGAATTATGTATCTTAGTGAAGTCTACTTGTGTGCCAAATTATACTGAAATCAGACCAAAACTGTGGGATAAGTAGCATTCTAAAAATATTTCACAGAAATTTCTATTTTTAGTAACTACAGCAACACCGTTCATTGAAATCAAATACCGATATACAAGGTTATGTATCTTAGTGTAGTCTAGTTGTGTGCAAAGTTATATTGAAATCAGACCAAAACTATAGGAGGAGAAGCATTTAAAATGTATTTTCCAGAAAATTCTATGTTTAGTAACCACGGCAACACTGTTCATCGAAATCAAAAACCGGTATACAGAATTATATATCTTAGTGTAGTCTAGTTGTATGCAAAGTTATTTTGAAATCAGACCAAAACTGTAGGAGAAGTAGCCTTTTGAAAAATTGTTTACAGACAGACAGACGGACGGACAAATGACTGACGCATTACTATCGCATAAGCTCTTCTGGTCTCTGACCAGTACAGCTAAAAATTAAAAAAAATACGCTGTGAAACTTGTCCATTATACTCATTAAAACATGACTCAAGTTATTTTTCAATTTTTGGACAAATGTTTGTTTGTATCATCTGTCCTCAAAATGGAAATTTAATTCAACTTACCATGCTTTTGGATGAGGATTGGTGACGTTTTCTCAGAACGTTTCAAAAGTGAAAAGATCGCTTGCTTTTATACCCTTGCTAACTTCATTACTCATGCATTTTTAGGTTTTATAAAAATCTTTACGAATTTATCTTCCATATTTAGGTCCTGTTATGTAATTTTCATGACATCGTTGCTTATGATTTTAAAAAAAATATCATTATATCCAATTTGTGACACATATTGCGTAATTTTCTAAAATGTGATTATTTCCGCTAACTTAAGTCTTTTTATAGAGAGAAAACAACTGCGAAATTATCCCAATACTGTAGTTTTAGTTTTACAAGGTAAGACAAGAAAATATAGTATATATTATTTATGATTTTCAAGTGATTCAGCAAAATATAAAAAAAGAAAAAATCAAAAACAAAAAACGAAATAAAGTTTCAGTATACATCCGTTTTATTATAAACCTTACATTTTAAGCAGTACCCAAATCATCTTTTGGAATATATATAGAGCCTTGAACATTTTAAATTTATTTTAATTGATTTTTCCCCAGGGAACCAAACGGGTTTTAAAAAATTCCTATGGCAGCAGCATATTCATTTTTTTTTATTTTGAAATATGATTCCAAAAAGAAAGCCCCGCAGATGTGCAAAAGATTTTGGGATTTTCGCTTCCTTCTTTGAGAACGAAAATACGTTTTTCTACAAACCCAGGTTGTCTGTATTCTTTTTATTTTTTCTCTTCAGGTTTTTTCTCATGAATTTCTTCAGGAATTTTATATAACGTAGGAAGAATTTCTGTTTTAAAAAATTTGCTAGAATACATACATGTACATACTCTTAATTCTTTTCATTGATGATTTGCTTGTAAATTGCAAAAAAATTGATGGTTGCATGAAAAGATTTCATTTCAAGCCTCATATTGATGCTTTTTAGATTAAATATTGTAACAATAAATAGTTTAAACCTATAGGGTACCCCTTGTTTTGTTTCAAGTATTGCCCTTCGGGCACCTCTTTGGTAAATCACCCAGAATTCCTTGCAGAATTTTGGCCGACAGGACAGGTAACAATAGCTAGGTATTCCCAGCAGAGCTGTCCACCGTGTAAGACACGTTAATGGGTCAGGACAGATTGGTTATGTTTTGCACCAGCATGTGCCTATGACTTACAGCAAGTCTACTTCAACTTTTTAGTATATCTTTGCACGGAAAAACAGACCGTGGTAAGTATATTTTGCAAGTATTTTTTGTCATTTTTTGTGTTTTTAAATTCGTTACATTAATTCACCTTGGCAGGCAGTCATCAATGACTTACCTGTGTGTGCGTTCAGATGTGGCGTTAGCGAGAGTGTTTGAATAGGTTTTCTCGTCAGAAGTTCTATCGCTGTTAGTGAAATTCTATACATTTAAAGAACAGCCTGTTTCTGTATTTTATTGTATTTTTGATCGCTGTATTACTTTTTCATTTAAATGTCTGAGCGGAAGTAAGCAACCGGAAGTGTTGTCAGCCATTTTGTATCTATGTCAACTGTAAACAAACTGAAGATATTGAAAGCATCTTAGTGTTTATGTTATATTGAACTCAAACATAACTATATGGTTAATAATTAAAGCCAGTATAATTGTATTATAATATTGCCATATGTAGAGTACATAATTATTTACTGATAAAGGAAAGTTAATATTTTAGCACCATGCTGAGGTGTTCTGGGTACTCTGATGTGTTGATGACGACGATGATGTCGATGATGTGTTGATGATGACGATGATGTTGATGATGATTTCGATGATGACGACAATGATGTCGATGACGATGATGTTAATGATAAAGACGAAGTCGATGATGATGTCTAAGCGCAGGAATCACTAGCAGTCGTGAATCAATACTACTGATCCTCAAACATCAGTCTAGGACTACAGCCCCGGAAGTTTGGAGGATAGTGTTGATCCGTGTGTGGACTTTCGTATTGATGTTGACAATACTGGCAATGTTGATAGGTTTGAGTTTTTGAGAACACGTGTTGAAAACAGTTGATTAAAATCTGTTGTTTTTTTTTTCATTGTAAATAACATTTTTTGTTCGATCATTCGAGTGAGTGTGCGTGTGTGTGATTGTGTGATTTATTATTTTGATTGTATTTTCTTAATTTTTTTTTTTGTAAATTAATTCTTGTTTTCTTTGAAGAAATTCTTGTTTTCGATTTAAAGGGAAAGCCTTGCTCATTCCACGTTACAAATATTAATTTTTGGAGTTATCCTTCCTGGCTGAGGATCGGATATCCTTAATTTAAGGAGGACGACTAGGGTTTTATTTTGTTTAAGACTACAAAAGAGAAACTCTTTATTGCTATACCCCATATAACTTACATTAACTTCAGTGCACATGCCAAGTTTGGAGAAAAAATCTACTGCCAGGTATTTTTAAGGAACCGTCTCAAAATACAGGTACACTTACTATATAATTATATGGAAAAGTGCCATTTTTTGCACTTTAAAGCAAATAATACAAATACATGTACCACAATAGACTTTTTGCTCTACTATAAAATATGATGAGTAATACTTTATTGTACATTTTAAAAGAACCACCTAATTCTACCAACTTTTTTTTCTAGAGGGGGCATTGGGCGGGGCCACAATAGGGAATCCAAGTTTTGCATAAAAATATCGGAATAAACTTTAAAAATCTTCTGCTCAAGAACCACTGGGCCAAAAAAAGCTGAAACTTATGTGGAAGCATCCTGGAGTAGTTTAGATTCTAAATTGTTAAAATCATGACCCACGGGGGGTGGGGGGGGGGCGAGGTCACACTAGGTATTACAATGGGGAAATTTGGTAAAGAATGGCATCACCATTGCTGCTCAGGTGAGCAATGTGGTCCATGGGCCTCTTGTTTGTTTTTTTTTAATGTTTTTGTGTAAATATAGTGCATATTCAAGAAACAAGAATATATTATTCCTTTCACAAATTTTGTCTCTAATTTCATATAAGTAATTTACAGAGAAAAGAGCGGAGCGTATATCCAAGGAAATATTATCATCTATTAATTGGATTGAATCAGCAAAAGCATAAAAGAAATGTAAAATTATTATAAGATTATAAAATTCAGTTGCATAGTTAATCGTCAGAAAGAGTGTCACTTTTAATTGCATTATTCACTGGAACACAAAAATAAAAAAATGTGTGGTTATCCTCAAAACTCAGAAAACGGATCTCTTGGTTTGGACGAACCAATAGGGTGGTATCGTTATATCCCACACATTCATTTAATTTACCCTAGTTAAATTCTAAAAGAACTAAATATTTTTTTTTGTTTGACGATAAATCATATCAGATTATACGTACTAATTCATTATTACCCCTTTACATATTTAAATGTGTATTTTATAGGTAAAATTACTTAGAATGAACTAGTGCATTTTTTTTTAATATTTCTTAAAATTTATGTGTAAACAATGACAGTTACACATCAGATTTAATTTCTAAAAGATATTTTAAAATAAAATTGATCTTGAGTTATATCTATGTTATTTCATCCATTTAAAACAACTTTTTGGAATTAACATATTATACTTTATAAAATTTCCTTTCTTATTTCTGAAACCTGAGTAAACAAATGAGTAAAGAAAATTTATATTACATATACCTTTAAAGCAAGGTTCTTTGATATCTTCCCAATACCGTCGGTGAAGCAATACCCATTTCTTTCTATATCTTTTTCATTTTTGACTTCCCCTTGATTCATCCCGATATTCAACGTATGTTGAGACGCTGAAAACCAGAGTCCAAAGCGAGACACATACGAGGCAACATATCTCTCTTTAGATAGATCTCAAGCACTATGTCGGATGCTGTATGCCGTAATTCCATCATAAGAGCTAAAAAACTAAAAGCTGTGTTCTCGAAGTTGACTGTTGGAACATCTCAAAAATTCATAATGGCGATTATGAATGACAAATCCGTCTACAAAAATCCGCTTCATTTTCTTCAGTACGTTCTGCAGTGTACCAGGTTGCCCTTCAGTAATTTTTTCATA
Organism: Saccostrea cuccullata; assembly: GCF_032062105.1. Lineage (NCBI taxonomy): Eukaryota > Metazoa > Mollusca > Bivalvia > Ostreida > Ostreidae > Saccostrea > Saccostrea cuccullata. Next base: position 50,382 of record NW_026934267.1, read on the forward strand.
ATCCTCATCTCGATAAACAAGCCTTATAAAATGATCCTCGTTATATTCGCGTAAAATTCTATTTTTGCTCACTAACTCTTTAGGCAGCAAAACACATTTTGTTGGAGTGAGCAAGGCGCGTCTAACCAAAGTTAAATTACTAGGTATGTCATTCATATTTTCATTTTTAGTAAATTTTGTCATTTCAATCGCTTCCAACAAATCTCCAATGAAATGAAAGAATGGCTTTTCTGCAACTAGGTCAACCATAATGTGAAACACATCTGTAGTAATTTGGAGACTGATCATTTCCTTTACAACAGATTTTGTCAAATGGTCGACAACTTTAAACCCCTGTGAACACAGAGATTCCCACGCATAAGCTGTATCAAAGCTAGAAAAAGAAACCTCTTCCAATTGCTGACAATCATCATCTGTCACATCAGTGTATGCAATAAAGAGACCTACATTCTGAATATACCAAAGTAGTCTGGATACCAATGGGCTCTCCATGTTTAAATTCAAACAAAAACAGCTCAACCATCCAAATTTTTCAAAAGATTTGACGTCATCAGTTGATAATCTAATTTGAGTGCCAATCATGTACGGGTTCTCATTAGAATATACTTTTGGGCTATATTTCACATTGAAGTAAAAACACACATTACTGCTTTGTAAGTGTACTATAGCATAATCGTGCAGGAATTCAGGTGAAATGTTGATTTCAATTTTCATTGTTGAATCTTCAATTAGCAACAGAGATTTGTCTCGTTGGAATTCAACAGAAACTGTTGTTACCCAATGCTTCACAAAATTAGTTGGTGAAACCATGCTTCCGCCCAGAAATTCCATCTCTCTGTGAATCTCTCTTGTTTTCGGTGGAGGCATGTATCCCTGTCTTTTATGTGGAATGAATTGAAACCAGGGCATATTTTCTTCCGGCTTTTTAATCATTTTCCAGAGCTGGCACACACTGCCTGTAAGTACTTTACCCAGGGACGATTCAATTTTCATTGACCAACTAATGCAATAATCACCAAATGACGTCATAGCATCTGAAATAAAATAGAAAATAGCAAATATTTAAAAAATGGGCTTTCAACATCATTGGGTAAATTTATATCCAAATTTCAATGTGAAATAATTCTAGATAATATATCAAGTCGTGCCGTCACACGGAGAGTAATCAACCAAAATAGTGTATATGTTGCGAAATTCTAATGAATACAGTTCCGAATTAATAGACATTATAACGTAGATAGAGCCGGGGGATAATTACGTTAGTTAATTGTTACTCTATTTTTAATTTAAAATAAAAATAAAAAATGCACACACAGCCTTATTTGAAGAATACTTTTAGTTTCCGAAAAACCATTTGCTATGGAAATAGAATGGTTCACGTCTCTTCTCCATCACAATAGGAGTTTTACCCCTCTCCGAGACGTACTAACGTGTATTACTCTAAACGTAGTATCGTCCCAATAAACAACATACCGGTAAATGAAGATAACATGAATAGTTTGTAGTTTTTTAGAAATATTTTTTTTTAATTCTAAGATGTTGTCATGGCAACAGAGTCAAATCTGAAATTTTAAAAAGGACTTCAATACAACTGCACTTGGTGAATGTCATTTCTATTAAGTCTAAGTAAGTGTTTCCTGGCCATTAACGTGTACTCTTAGTACGGAATCAATAGCAATTTCACAAACTTGGTCAAATGCCATGAATTTTTCTGAAATTAATCGTAATTTAAGTCCATCCTTTCTCAGTGTTTTGCCTAAATTCTTTTATGACAGGAAACAAGGACCACTATTAAGTGGTCGAACAAAGTTTTCCCGACTTCGTCTGTAGTTACATAATCATATAAATTTTACACACAATGAAACTTACTGATTTTTTGTTTCTTTGATTCAACGACGTTGATTGTCCGTGGTAATTTTTTAATAAATTCCTTCACCGATTCCTCGCTTTTAAGATAAAACACATATAAATTATATTGTTCTCTCCTTCGTTTTTTGTTAGTACCGTTGCCATGTTTTAAATCCGCCATTTTCAACATATTTGATTTTGTCTTTTACGTCTGGAATTTAAAAACTGATTCTTACTTGATTATCTGAGGTTAAAGGTAGAATAGTTACATTAACAAATAAATTATTAAAGAAATTGTTAATTGGCAAAGATATATTTTTATGAGATCAAAATATTATTAAAGAGACAAAATGTTCAAATCACAGCTTTTTCTTGATAAAGAAATAAAAAATAACAGAATTAATGACTGATAGATTGGCGAACAACGAGTGGACAAGATTTCAGCCATATGTCGACCGACAACTTTTCTATAAAGATTTTGCTGACTTTCAAAAGAAATAAAAGAGTAATGACAAAAATTTACATTTTACAAGTAAAAGTGGAGGAGCAAGAGCCACTTTGGGCCTTATTGGCCCCGAGAATTTCTGAGAAATCAAAACCGCTCAGTTTAGGTTGCAAATGCAGTATTTATCACATGGTGAGTTGGTGACCTGATGTATCTATAAATCGTGACATAATTTCCCATCAAACCAATGCATTATGACATTGTTCAATGGTGTGAACATATGAAAAACCAGAAAGTTGATGACTATTGAAGAAATAAATTTTTTCAGATGAAACTCATTAAATAGTGATATCAAATGAAAATCGTCCGTATGTGTGGAGAACTCAGGATGAGGCGTATCGTCCAGAGTCTATTAGTCAACATGATGGCCGCAATGTAAAGCTGAGCGTTATGTAAATGAGGATGTGTGACATACTCAGGACTGGGGACATTAGTTTCAATAACTGGAAATATGAACTATGAGAAGTATATTGAGACCATTTGTGAACATATATAGCCAGTCATTGCAAAACATTTTAGAAATTAGTCATTTTTATTCCAGGATGACAATGCCCCTTATCGTGCCTCACAAATGACTACAGCTTAGAAACGTGAGAATGATTTAGATTGCCTTTCTTGGGCATCACAGTCACCTGACCTCAACATCATTGAAAATGTCTGGCTAATTTTAAAAATTCGACTGAGAAAGTCACTGCCAGCAATTAAATCCAAAGATGATTTGATATCTGAAGTTATGAAAATTTGGTTCTCTGTAACTGTCCCTTATACCAGAAACTTATATCGGAGAATTCCAAGGAGATTACTGAAAATATCAAGTAAGTATCTTTTATAGTTTGGTTTTTTGGGGAGTGAATTTAGGCAAGAAAGTTTTTCTAGAAACAATGAAGTCAGGAAAAAGTTGCATCAATGTTGGCACGTCACTGTACATCTTACACGGTCGCGTTGAAATTATCAAATTTTATCAAATTATCAAATTTATTTAAATTCAAAACTTATCAAATTTTACGTTCTTTTTCAAAACAGAAGAAAAGTATCATGTAAAATACAAGTCAATACATTATTTACAAAGAGAAAATGCACATTAAAAAGGAATAAATGCAAAGAATTTATGACCACGAAAGGAATACTTTAGTCGGCTACGAGTTTCTAGTGTGCAATAGGGTTTAACGAAATCGAAGGGTTAATATATCCGTTACACGGTGCCTATTTATAACAAGTGTTCAGCTTTAACCTTCTAGATCTATAATCACGCATATAAGACATGTAAGGCCAGTTAAAACAACTTTCAAGCAACAGTTAAACTGTTGGATTGAGCAGTTACCTAGTGGATACTTCAAGACGGCAGAAATTCTGTGTAAGTGTGATATTTATGATGACATATTTTGTTTTTTATGCGATGTGCGGAAAGTATGTCAACATGAATAATACTAATTATGTTGACATGCACGTTGCAAATCTTTTTAAATAATCTAATTTTAATGTTCGTAAACTTACTAAATCCATTTGCAGGTTTACATAAATAAGTCGTATTTCAACTTGCATCTTGTATGTTTGATGTCATATTATAATGAAGCTAAAAAGTTTAGTTTACCAAACATTAAGATGGATGTATACATGCATACGTTGCAGACAGAAAAAAGTATCCGGAAATCTTATATAATTTCAGGTTCATACCATAGAATCTACTTATGTTTACAAAATAGTATGGTATGAATTGATTAGAGGATATAAAATTGTACCTAATATATGAAGTAAGAAAAAATCGACTATTTTCTCCAAAATATTGAAAACGAAAGTAGCAAGTAATTCAATTTTACTAACTGGCAGCATGTATCTCGTGGCGTGGCGGAAGGGTATTATTGACGTTAGGGAGCTGAAAGCTCAAGTTAGCTTTTCTGACTACAATTTCTATGTAGTCCTTCTAGCTGTCCGTCTGCCTAGCTGTCTCTCCGTCTGTAAACTTTTCACATTTTTGACTTCCCCTTCAGAACCACTGGGCCGATTTTAATCAAACTTGCAACAAAGCATCCTTGGGTGAAGGGGGTTCAAGTTTGTTCAAATAAAGGGCTACACCCTAATTAAATTTGCTGGAATGTTTTAAAAAATCTTCTTCTCAAGAACCACTGGGTAGGGAAAGATGAAACTAATGCGGAAGAATCTTCATGTAGTGTAAATTTTTAAGTTTGTTCAAATCCTGACCCCCGGGGTTGGGTGGGGCCACATGGGAATGTGGGAATATATAGGAAAAATCTTTTAAAAATTTTCTTCTCAAGAACAACATAGCCATGATTGGTCATATTTACAAGGAAGCATCATCAGGTGGTGTAGATTCAAGTTCATTCAAATCATGACTCCAGGGGGGGGGGGTAGGGGGGGCCTTAATGGACGACCAAAGTTTCACATGGCAATATATAGGAAAAATCTTTAAAATTTTCTTCTAAAGAACAACAAAGCCATGACTGGTCATATATACAAGGAAGCATCCTCAGGTAATGTAGATTCAAGTTTGTTCACATCATGGCCCCTGGGGCAAGGGTGGTGCCAAAATGGCCGACCCGAGTTTTAAATAGGAATATATAGGAAATATCTTCTCAAGAACAACAAAGCCAGGATTGATCATATCTATACAGATGCATCCTCAGGTTGTATAGGTTCATGACCCCCAGAGAAAAGGAGAAAAACCACAGTAAGTCAAAGAAATATGTAAGCATCTTTCGTAGATTCAAGTTATAAATTAAAATTATCCTCCCTTCTTGCCTTGTAAGGGTAGGTTGAGACCACATACCTTTATGCTTTTTTCCTAGCCACAGTGCCCAGGTGAGCGATGTGGCCCATGGGCCTCTTGCTTGAAAGAGAAAATTGTCAAAGGTACATATATGTGTATATTGTCCTGATCTGAGCATAGTGGGGGTATAATAAACTGATTGTCCTGATAGTATGAAAATTTCTAGGAGGCTTAAGTTTGCAAATTTTATATATCAGCTTAATTAAATGCATTTTAATTGGCTAATCTACAATTAATATAGCTTTATCAGAATCAGAGAGAGATAATCCAATCATATGAAATGTACACAATCAATTTGCACCACATGTCTAACTTCTTTAATCAAATACATGTTTATGAAAAACTTTACAATAATTATTTAGACAATGTATATGTTCATCATTAATTATTAATAATTGCTATGCATAAAACATATCATTCATACCATTTACTCGGAATGAGTCTAAAAGCAGCATACATAGACAGCTAGAAACGTACTCTCAATATCTGCAAATCAACAACAAAGAACAACCTGGTAGACATCTACACAAATACTTTGCTTTAAACACACCCCTACTAACGTGTTCGGAACCTTTTCTTTTTCGGTGCTCTGCAATTTATAAAACCTGATAAGTTCAGAGTAGCTTTATCAGTGGCTCTGGCGAGAGTTAGCGAGACTTTAGCGAGATAGGGTAAATTATTCACGGAAATGTGGTTAGGAAGTGACTAGCACGTGGAAAATGGTAAACAGAAAAGTTATGTTGCGTTTTAGTTTTCACCACCCTATAATGTCATTCTGTAGAAATGTACTTCAAGAAATATCTCTTGAATTCACTTAAGTTTAAATTATAAGTATTCCCTTGCTACAATTTTCTGCTATCATAAGTTAAAATTTCTTTTTTCACAAATGTTTTTCCATGGGAACCGGGGCTATATTTATTGGCGTCAGATTAGCAAATGAGGCACCAATGTGACTTTAACTGACAAATCAGCTGAATGAGAATTGCATTATGGGTTACTACGAATACTACAGGAATTTTAAGGCTTGATGAATTCTTTTATTGTACTATCGGTGAATACAATTGTCAGGAAGATTCCCTGGACAACACACGTGATCACGAGTCTAGTTATGTAAAAATTGTTTTGTCCATTTAAATGCATACGAAAAGCTGCTCGTTTTCCTTACTCTTGAAGTGCTGGTGTTCTGAACTTGACACTAACTACGCATACATTTTATAAAACATATTTTTCTCTACTTAAAAACAAATTAAAACTCCCGTGATCCCCGTGATATCTTTCATAGTTTCTTATGTTTGCATTTTGTTCATAAGAACTTTTTTTTTTATTTTGCACTCCATTGACATGATCATAGATTGGCCTGAACCACGTGTTCGAAGTAACATGTAAACATGTATTTGGCGCAAACGTATTCAATCAACAATTGGTCAGCTACTCGTGGTAAGATCCTCTGTGCGCATTAATAGCAGTGGCCATATAAGGCAATCAAAGGTTTGTCAGTTTAGATCATATTACACATATTTTTATTGAGCTGTAATTTTTGCAGTAAACTATGATAAGATGTATTAATTGTTATTTGCCCCCCCCCCCCCCCCCCCCTTTAGCCACCCATTTCTGTTGAGAATCATAAAAGTATTTCAGAAAGGTCTGGAAACACATTTTTTACAGTACATGTTTTCAAAAATGCAGAGTATAGCATTTTCCTGTTTATTGCCAATTTTATTTATATAACTGGTTCTACCCTATAACCTTTGAATGAGTCAACGTAAACCACGTGGCATGAATTTTAATCATAATAACATTAGTAAGGGTGAAACAGGCCGGAGAGAATACTCGAAATCGGGTATTATCCGTGAAATCGCGTATAATACCCGATATTAGGGTATCGTTGAATCCGCGAAATCGGGTATTCCGTGAAACTCTCTATCAAAAATAAAGAATAAAGCAACGGCGCATTATGCCAGTTACTGTTACTTGTACATCAGTATCTTGTGGATTTATTTTCATTAAACCTAATTCATACGGTTTTCAAGTAAGTTTAAAATCACACGACAAACACGCTGGGGTAACAAAGAGGACAGATTCAGGTGTCCGGTGTAACGTTGAATATTGACCCGAGTTGAAAATTGACCCGAGGTTCATTTTTCACTGTTGAATTTTGAATTGGGGTGTTTTTTCAACGTTGAAAATTGAGACCAAAAGTCGTTGAATTCATACCCGGGGTTATTTTTCAACAGCTTGATATTCTCTTTCTCATCTCCGATGACTTCAACGAGTTGAAAATAGACCCTGTTGAATATTGACCCCACCTATAAGAGTTAGAACATTTTTTGAACTTGGAAGTTGTTTTACGGGATGTATCAGTATCTCTTTATTTATAATTTGGTTTCAATTTTTTTTCCATTTTCAAGAAAAAAATAAATAAACCTATCATCCCGTGTAAATATGTACATGTTGATACACGATTTCAGTAATCTTCAAGTATTACAATTTTATTTTTGACAATATTCTCTAAAATCCACATCCATAAATAACTACATGTACAAAACTATGAATAGGACATAAAACAAAAATCCTGGAAATCTGGTTTCTAGAAAGTGAGCTGTATATAATATTAAAGTGATCAGGTTGGCAGAACATATAGTCAAATTTAGTTTAAAAATTAACAAAATTAAAGGTCTAAAAATCAGAATGAAACACATCGGTCAAAATGAATCCAATGATAGGTTATATTTGTGAAAAGATCAATGTAGCGACATAACATGTAAGTAATGTTGACTTTAAAGGTACTTGGACACAGATTTGAAGTTAATATTTTCTCATTTTTTCTGTATAATATCACGAATTATATATTTTGATAGCATTTCACAAAAAAAAAATTAATTAAAAATCTTATTCATTTAAAAGTTATTAAAACTTTAATTTTTTTGGCAGGTTTGATTGACACATCCTTGCACTTTCACAAATTTTGAATCCTTAGGAAAAGTGGCAATTTTGATGCGTTTTAATGAGAAATATTAAAACTTTTATCAAGAAAAATAGTTTTATTCAGAGTAGAAATGTTAGAAAGCAAAACACATTCACAAGTGAAACCCGTGAAAATTTTGTGTGAAATGCTATTAAAATATAAAAGTCGTAATACTATAGAGAAAATAATAACTTCAAATCCGTGTCCAAGTACATGTACCTTAAACAAGGTTGGTGAAATCCTTGTAACAAATATATGTAAGTAGCCTGCCTCGGCCTAAAAATCGATCGTTTTCGGAGCATATATAACCTTGAGATTGAGAACTAGAGTTGGAATCTGAGATGGACTAGAAGCTGCACTTCCCACCATCTTTGATATCAACAATTAAAAAACGCCGTCCCTGCAACTTCTTTTGATCTTAACAACTAAAAAGTGCATTCCTCTTCAAAGAAACAGAGGGGGGGGGGGGGGTCATAAAGTTTTTTCTCGGAGGCGGGGGTATGGTGTCAATACCCCCTGAAATATTGTGACAAAAAACATAAACAAAATAAATAAACGAAACGCAATAAACAAACAAGCAAACAAAAAATGGAAAGGGAGACTAGCCAATGTTGAAAACCAAACCATGTTTTTCTAAATGGATGGAAGGGCCGCTTCAAAAATTCCTCACAAGCTATCCTGTGTTTCCCCGATTCGGTGGGGGGGGGGGGGTCAATGTTTTATTTTGGCTACTTTATTATAAATATTAAATAACGCTGAAAGTTAGGGCTGTGTATCTAAGGTAAATTTATTTTTAATTAAAAGAACTACAAAAATAATGAAAACAGCCCAGTCACAAATACAAAAACAATAAAACAAAAAAAAAAAAAAAAAAAAAAAAAAGAAATAAAACAAAAAACAAAACTAATCCCAAAAAGGGGAGATTACCCACCTTTTGCATCCTCTACTTAACAAAATAAATATGTATTAATTGTGAGGTTCGTTCTTGAGCTGTTTGATTAACTGTGCGAAAAAGATCACTAAATCTTTTGAATATTTTGAAAAAAAAATCTGTTTTTCAAGTTGGACATTATAAGTTATTAATATTGTGCATAACTAAATACGCACGTGCATTATGCGTTAAACTCTCACTATTTTCCAAATACTATAATATTAGGAATTTTAAAATTAAAATAAATGAAGTGTTGTTAGCAAAAAAATTATATATTAACATTTATGAACTAAATTTTGTATTTTTTAACTATGTTTACTTATATTCCGGATTTACATATACAAATGTATACTTCTTTTTAAATAAATATTACACGAAATATTGCAATATTAAGTTACATGTAACTTTGAAATCTGAGATATATTTTTAAATATTGCATTCTAAGAATATAAGACCGCGGAACATTAACTGGCAAAATTGGAAATATACAGCTTACGTCATTTCTATCTGTTACAATCAAAACATTCAGTGACAGACAGCGTAATGGGCGGGTAAAATTCGACGCGGACGTTTGGAAAACATCGGATTGAAATTGCAGATCGAAATTCATTTTCAATCCACCTCAGCTACGCTAGAAGGCACATCATTACTGATTGACCCAAAAGACAGTAAAATTTCAATTTTGGTACAGTTTGAATTTTTTTGTCCAGTGTTTAAAAAAAATAGTAAGGGACAAATATTTCATTTCTGTTTGGTAAATGTATGTTTGTTTTAGGGGAGGGGGGCTTAACAATTTTAAATAAAGTTGTCTAACATTTTTCAGTGAGAATAAGTATAAAACTCATGCACTCTTATAATCCTATAAATAAAATCTGTTGTCATGTTACATGTAAGTCATGGCCTGACTCGACAATTTTGAAATTAGTTGATTTTTGGACCATATACTAGTATTCACTCTTAGCTTTGAAAACAGTTCAGGTGGATTGAAAATGAATTTCGAAATGAATTTTCTGCAATTTCAATCCGATGTTTTCCACACGTCCGCGTCGAATTGTAGCGTAGCTGAGGTGGATTGAAAATGAATTTCGATCTGAAATTTCAATCCAATGTTTTCCAAACGTCCGCGTCGAATTGTACCCGCCCATTTCGATGTCTATCACTGAATGTTTTGATTGTAACAGATAGAAATGACGTAAGCTGTATATTTCCAATTTTGCCAGTTAATGTCTTAACTGAATTACAGAATTAAGTGTGCATTGATTACGTTGGTGTCGGAAACAAATTGAAAGTGCGGGGCGGGGGGAGGGTCAATTGAAAAAGAAAGAACAATTCAAATCTAAAAAAAAACTGACAAGAAAAAAAAATCCATTGTCCAATCTAGTAGTCCAAACTCGAAAATCCTATATGGGGGTGGGGGTGGGGGGAGGGGTGGATCCAATATCTGTTTTTTAAACACTACCATTTGTAAACTCTTTTTTTACTACACTGTAACGTGCCTATAAGCAGGGGGAAACTAACCTAATTTCACATTGTTCGGTGCCTATATTATGTCCGCCTTTGCAAAAAAAAGGGATAAGCATCCCTAACTCCTCTCCCCTGTACCAACGCATATGAATTAAATCATATTTGTGAAAACCAAGTCATAAATATGTGTTTTTATGCTGTTGAATTTTGAACCGGTTTCATGATCAAAATTCCACGACCCGGCTCAGTTTTCAACGGACTAGGGTGTAAATTCAACACCTTTGGTCTCAGTATTCAACGTTGAAAAATGACCCCCGGGTCAATTTTCAACTCGGGTCAAAATTCAACGTTACACCGGTCCTCCACACGTGGTGCCGGGTGGCAACTATGTTTTACACGCAAAATACAAGACAGAATTTGATCTGTAGCTTCAATGAACTAGCAAGGAAAACGAGATGCATTGCATGAGATACTTTTTCATACAAATGAGAATGATAACACATTTGCATCCCTTATATATCAATACCAATTACAATCCCGGCAACACACCGTACACAGCTTTAGAAAATTATCTCTATGCAACCAAAATGGAGCTATGTAAAATCCACTTTCACAAATTTAGAGATAATTTATCAAAAAAAGAGCGGAATACGCTGACCAGTCTCCGCAAGGAGCCAAACATTATAATAAAAGGCAGACAAATCTACTACTGTTGTAGTTCAGAACCGCACAAATTATGTAGCGGAGGGACTAAGACAATTAAATGACGGCATTCATTATATGCCGCCATTCACAAGGACAGAACACAAGAAATACACAATCTGATCAACAAGATTGTATGTGAAATGCAAATCAATTCTGAAATCGACAGCATTACCCACAGATTTCTGTCGCAATCTCTTACATTCCGCCCAGGCAGGTATACTTACTACCTAAAATTCATAAAATCGGCATCTATGACATTGAAAACTTCAAAGGGGCCGAAGCCCTGCAGCGTGGAAAGATTATACCGGGGAGGCCAATTATCTCTCAATGCGCCTCCCCTACAATGCCTATAGGGCATTTCATAGACCACTTCCTGGTGCCATTAGTACAAAAATCCCTACATTTGAAACCCGATACCTGGCTAGTTACCTACCATGTAATTTCCATGTATACTAACATGACAGCCATGGAACTCATCCAATCTGCAGCAAAAGCATTCACAAAACTGAAACAAACTGATGTTACAATACCAATCCCAGATATCAGTTACCTAACCAAATTAATACAAATTCTGTTAGAGAACAATGAATTTGAATTTAATGGTCAACTATATAAACAAATACTAGGGGCCAGCATGGGGGCGGTCCCGTCCCCCGAGATATGTGATCTTCGCCTTTTTGATATCTTTGAACATGTTGAAAATATCATCAAAAAATACAATCATAAAAACAAAATTCTTGCTCACTTTAGATACAGAGATGACGGTTTTATGGCCATGGATGCCACAGAAAGTGAAATACTGCAGTTTTTGAACTGCAGCAAATCTGGAGTACAAATACCTGAAATTTACATACAATATTCACTTAAACGAGACTGTGTTTCTAGACACAAAAGTCCACAAAGTACAGCGATTTAACAGTCCGGAGTCTTAGACTTTGAAACTTTCATCAAACCCACAGAAACATTTATGTACCTGCATCGCAGCAGTTCACATCCCAATGCTACTTTCAGAGGATTTATCAACGGGGAAATTATCCGGCATAAAAGGAACACCTCTGACCCACACAAAACTAAACAACTAATATCACAGTTCAAGGAACGACTTATATCAAGGGGGTACTCGGACTCTGAAATTGACAGTATTGTTTCAGAAACGCAAACAATCAAGATTTGATAAACAATAACAAGACCAAATCTAACAGACCACCCTCTGTGCTTGTTACCAAGTACAATCCTGCAGTAAAAAAACTGGGGAAAATATTACGCAAACATTGGAAATTAATCCAAAAAGATAAACAATGTTCTGAAATGTTCCCGATGCCTCCTATCATTGGATACAAGATATAGAAACTTAAATGAGCTCAAATAGATAGCATATCAATTAACAAATCAGACTATCCATGATAGCGAAAACATGCAAAGCAGATATCAGGAAACAGGTGGCTGTCAATTACCCAATACTCAAAACAAACAACCAATGCGGCCACTCTCGTGCCACGTGCATTAACTGTCCCAGCGCAATTATGTGACCGTCGCCCCGCCCGCTTCAAATGAATCTCAACTGCAGCTCTATTTAAGAGCTGTTTAGTACAACTTATACCACAAAACAAGACGAGCAAATAATTTAAGCTTGCATCTTAGAGAAAATTAATTCTCCTTGATATTGTCTTATTCATTGACATATTCAAAACATACAGCTTTATATTCACAAAGCTTAATTAGTGGAACAGAAACAATACATGACCACTACGTGTATTTATTCAAAGGAATCTCAACTGCAGCTCTATTTAAAAGCTGTTTAGTACAACTTATACCATAAAACAAGACGAGCAAATACTTCAACTCGCATCTTAGAGAATATTAATTCTCCTTGATATTGTCTTATTCATTGCCATATTCAAAAACATACAGCTTTATATGCACAAAGCTTAATTAGTGGAACAGAAACAATACATGTCCACTAAGTTATCATTGCATGAAACATGCTAGAGATCCTATACAGCTAAAATATATTAACTTAATTTGGTTTGGACCTCTGACGAGTGGCAGACCCTGGAACATTCTTAAAATGTGCCCGAAACACCGATTCAGGTATCAGGTCCTCTTCCGTCGGCACACGTGGTGCCGGATGGCAACTATATTTTACACTCGACACAATGGCGTTATTATTTTTCAATATAATTTCTAAAAACAAATAACTACACTTCGTTTGTCTTTATTCCCCATTAAAATATTCCATATACTTAATTTTCTAATTTGTGCACTATTCACAAAACGTGAAATTTTAAAGAAATTAAACGACTAACGCCGCGTGTTATGTTGTTTTACTGAAAAATGTATGGCGTCCCTTTCACGTGAAATATAAAATAATACTAGCAGTTAGAGAGTACAGTATAAGCCACTCATAATTGTATATCTCTGCCATAATAGAATACCAAAGAAGAAAATAAAATAAGATTAAATAAATACCCACGGGAAAACAGGTTGAAAGTAGCTAATTGAAGGTGAGTATCTTTTTATGTCAATTTAGCATGAAAATTTTTATTCAAAGACACCGAAAATTTTTTGGTTGCATTTTAATCGGTGCAAGATATGCTATTTTACCTTTATTTTATGCATTTGTGTGAAATTTGACAGCAAGAAGTCATATGAAACAGGATTTTCTTGTTTTTTTTTTGGGGGGGGGTGGGGTGGGGGGTGGGTGGGGGGTGGGGTGGGGGTTAAAAAAAAGTCAAATCTTTTCATTAGCTTATAATACATTAAATATCTCAATATAGATCGAGGTATTGAAATATGAATTACATAGTCAAGTTTACACATTTCTTATAGTTTTTACATTTTTATGAATATGTTAATGAACAAACTGAAATAATGGAGTGTTCAATACGCATGTTTCGAGATTATCTCCCTTGTTGCGCTCTTTCGTTGAGGAGGGGAGTTTCGTAGCCGCGTAAACAGGTGGGACAGATATTTATTATTTTTATATTGGATATATCAAGACAGATAATCTATTGGTTTATTGTCACTTCATGATTGTCAGGATGCACTCTACAACTCGAGAATAACCTAATTAATGTAAAAACATCAATTTTTGAAGCCAAAAATCGTAACAAAAAAGAAAATATCAGTGGGTTTGAGACTTTTTAGACGCGAGGGAAGGAATATTGACCTCTAATAAATACATGCATCTGATCATTGCACGTCGGTGATCTAAATTAAATATTGATTCTTATCCTTATTATAACTTTTAAAAAACACTAATTGTTTAGAAAACGTTTGTACAATCAAGAAAATCGGTTACTTTTTTTAAAGACTACAACGTTTCTCTCGTTTACAAGTACCCTGTAATTCACAGTAAAATTGCAAATATGCATATTTGAGCTTAAAATCATCACTTCTTAACATCATTATATTTTTATAACATTTAATAATTTCTAAAAGCCATAAATATCGTTCATTTATTCATGCACGTTTGTATACAGAAGCAACCTGTCCCACTTCCTTGCTAAAATGGATACTTTTTGCACCTCCATCGTAGGAGAGTTACGATCTCGAAACTCGCGCATTGCCTTGGAAACTCTTGTCTTACTTTTTGGGAATATAATTCCTCATCGGACATCAAAATTTCATAAAAATTGTAGCCACTTCCTTTCTTTCTCATTTATAATGAAAAAAATGTATTAAAAAATAACTTACATGAATTCTAGTTACTTGTAGTCTCATATTGTGTTAGAAAGTAACAGGTTGCTTTTTGTTTACCTACAATGTATATGATTTTTATTTGATGAATAAATCTTCCCTACCATTAAAAATATATGACCGAGTTTAACCGACCGTGACATTCAAAGAGAGGTCTCTTGGACACATGTAGAACACAGTCGAGGTTGTTTTGTCAGAGGTGGTAAGCCTTTAGCCCCCCCCCCCCCCCCCCAACCGTTTGAAGTCGCCAAGATATAGTAAAATATTGATGACTTAGCGATAATAAACGATCAACAGTTATGTTCTCTCATGAGCTGTATTCCTGAAACTATCACTGTCTCTGATAAAATGTTGAAGACATATTCTGTAAATATGTATGAATGATAAAAAAAAGGAAAGAAGATTTTAAAAAAAAGAGAGAAAGGGGTTATTTTAGCCGAAACTTTAGACATTTTTATCATTACATTATTTATACATTCATAAATAAATTTCATTTTATGCACGAGATGAATGTGAAAGTAATTAATGACGCATAATTAGATACGATAGACAATCCCTTGTCTATACATGGCATCAGATCTTGTGTGTTAAATGTGTTTCCGTATAATTTGATTTATTTACAAATTGTTCATGTTTGTCGTGTTGATGTGGAATAATTATAAATTCCCGAATTCTGATACTTTACAATTCTGTTGTGTTGGGAATGAACATTAGATAGATGTATTGAAACGGAAATTGGTTTTGTGATTTAGTTTCATTTTAACGTTTTACCTACGTTCTTATATAAATTCTTAAACACTAAAAAATATTAATTCTCAGATCATACAAGTAGTATGAAACTGCCTATGTACGGGGCTGCACTGAGGTAATACATGCTGTGTTACGGAAACTCAGGGGACCTCTCTGGTGACGGAGTGGATAAACATTAGTTTGTTTCTTCTCTTGCATACGGTCGTAAGACCTGAATAAGGCAGACGGATGCAGGGGATGAACAGCTAAGTGTTTCACAGTACACCAAAGCACGTAAGACCTGAATAAGGCAGTCACTTGGTTGTAGAGAGAGGTGGCATACCACAGTTAGAGGTGGGGGGAGTGCCAAGATGCAGCAGTACTAGTGGAGAGGCAGGACAAGAAGAAATTTACTTGCGGGAGACACCCGTTGACCACAGTTAGTGGTTGTCCAATCAAGAAGAAACCCATTCTATTTGTATATATTTGATTATAATCGTATTGTTCAACAAAAACCTGAGTTAACAGGTTAACGAACCTAGTGTAACGCCTCGGTGATACAAGACATATCACCACACACCCAAACTCGGCCGCGTTGCACGTTACATTATTTGGTGGCAACGGTGGGATTTTGTTGACCATGGATTCACATAAGAAAGTGTCAGAAACTATCGAGCGGATGGAGAGGCTCTTAGAGAGGATGAGAACGCCAATCAGTGACGGTGGTCAGACAAATGCGACAAGCCAAGAGTCTGGATATGCAACACACAGTACTGATAATACCGGTATGTCAGGAGATGTGTCATTTGACGAGTACGGCGAACGGCCTAAAGTTAGATTTCCAGACGAAGGCAAATAAAGCTACACACCAATTGCTGGGGTCGACGACATTGTGACGGGCCATCTATTTGACACGCCAGAACCACTGAGGCAGTTAATAGGGGCAGACAATGCGAAGACATGCCATATAATCAAGCCAGCCACGTATGACGAAACCAGTTCCTGGCTTGACTACAAATCATATTCTGAAGCTTGTGCTGTTGTAAACGACTGGACAGAGGAAAAAAAGGTCTTTACTTAGCTGTTTCACTGCGTGGCCAAACACAGTCAGTGTTAGGTGACTTGCCAAGTGATATTGGTCAGCATTGTAAGACACTGGTCAGATCCCTTGAGGAGAGGTTCTCCCCTCCTAACCAAACAGATCTGTATCGTGTACAGCTAAAGGAACAAAGGCAAAGGGCAGGCAAAGAGCATCGCCATTAGACGACTAACCAATCTGGCCTACGCATCAGAGTTGGCCAAAGATGGTTCATTGATGCCATTAGATCCGCATCAAACAACTCGCCAATTTGGCCAGTTGAACTCGAGGCTTATAATCAAGCAGAGAGCAGAAACCAAGAAGCAAAACTTGTGATGTGTCCATGGAGGCTAACATGAGTACATAACCAACGAGATACAAAAACTGAAACTGAAACGGTCAGTCAGTAAAACGTATGACAAACCGAGAGGCAAACCATTGCGCTGTTATAAATGTAACAAGGAAGGCCACATGAAAGCGCAACTTTTTACGATATTTCAAAAGAGAAAAAGGGATTTGAAAAGTCATTGTATATGAAAAGTTTTGTACAAATGTAAAATTGTAAATAGTTAATCATATGCGGGACGCATATAATCTTGAGGGGAAGGTAATGAAACGGAAATTGGTTTTGTGATTTAGTTTCGTTTTAACGTTTTACCTACGTTCTTATATAAAATCTTAAACACTAAAAAATATTAATTCTCAGATCATACAAGTAGTATGAAACTGCCTATGTACGGGGACAGCTCTGAGCTAATACATGATGTATTAGGAAAAACTCAGGATACCTCTCTGGTAACGGAGGTGATAAACCTTGGGATGTTACTCCTCTTACAGACGGTCGTAAGACCTGAATAAGGCAGACGGTTGCGGGGGAAAGACAGCTAAGTCTTTCAGACATAACCAAAGCACGTAAGACCTGAACAAGGCAGATATTTGGTTTGGGAGAGAGGTGGCATACCACAGAGGTGGGGGAAGTGCCTGGATGCAGTAATAGTGGAGAGGCAGGGCAAGAAGAAAATTACTTGCGGGAGACACCCGTTGACCACAGTTAGTGGTTGTCCAATTAAGAAGAAACCCCATTGTATTTGTATATATTTGATTATAATCGTATTGGTCAACAAAAACCTGAGTTAACAGGTTAACGAACCTGAGTGTAACGCCTCGGTGATACAAGACATATCACCACAAACACCAAGCTCGGCCGCGTTGCACGTTACACTATATTCTTTTAACATAAGGAAAAATATAAAGCAAATCGAACGCATTTTTGTGTTCAGATCATGAAATGTACTAAGCTCCACGGGATTTGTTGTCCTGAGCGCATTAATCTTGACGCCCAAATTCTTACTTGGCTAGTGATCCCTTTAGAAAACATGTGTATCTAGATGTAAGTTAACTCGGCAACATGCGCCATCCCATTGTTTAAGTTTTATTAGGTGATTACACCTCCTATACCCGATTTCGTGGATTCAACGATACCCTAATATCGGGTATTATACGCGATTTCAAGGATAATACCCGATTTCGAGTATTCTCTCCGACCTGTTAAAATATGAAACAAGATTCAATGAATTTACTATTTACACAATACTTTACATATACAGTCTCATTCTCACTATGCATTTACTCCAAAGAAGTTATTTAAGGAATTAAGAGGAAAAATGCAGATTTCACATGTACAATAATATTAACATTAGTATGAAAGAATTACAAACCATGTAAGTGAAAATGTAAGTTTCATGGTCAATGTCCAATTAAACATAGCTGCTCAACTTAAGGAGGAAACTATGTAAATCACTTTTTACAACCAATCGAAAATTGACCAAGAACACAAAGAAAACCTGGAGGGGAAAACAAAGTCCAATCCAAAACCATGAGACAAAACTAAACAACCCATGAACCTAAAAAGAAACAAGTACATAAGGACTCTGGTCAGAAACAATTAGATCCCTGAGGCTAACTCAGAAACCTTCCGGAAAAGAACAATTTAAGTCAAAACACTTAACAACAGATTAAATGAATAATTATATGATGAAGCTGTAGCTATAGAGGTGTGATGCAAAGGATATATATAATTAGTTTATTGAATACCTTATACACTCGATATAAGTCGGTTTTTGGAGTTAAATTTTAGTCCAAAAACTCTGTGTCCGACTGGTGGACTTTTGCTAGAAGCACTGACTTTTACAGTTGACGGTTTACTTGGACATTATATCTGTATCATGTATGGAAGTACATTAGTGATAATGGATAAGAAAACTTATCCAGGGGTCACAGAAATGGTGTTAGGGGCAATAAACATATTAAGATTGGGCTCATTATTTTCGATCTATAAAATTCTGAGCTACAGTATAAATATTCATATCGTAAAAGAGCTATAAATAAACAGTTATGGCCAAATATAAAAAATCCTTTCCGGCTCATAACTAGAAAACTAGTGGACTTAGAATCAGGAAACTTGGCCAGTTAATGCATCTTAGGTAGAAGGTGTATAGCACACTATTTCAAGGTCACTGTGACCTTTAATTTAAGTAATTTTATTAAAAAGGTCTCTTCTTTCTATTCATTTATACATCCCAAACACTGCCTTATCCTCATTAAAAAGTGTTAAATCAAGAAAACATACTTCGTATACTTGACAGCAACATATAAATAATTTAAGTATGTAAGAGAAATTCTACCTCTCCCATGAGTAATTATCAAGCATTGGTCAATAAGAATTTTGATAGCAGAAAACTGCATGCCAATTCGAGAGAAATTACTAAGTTAAATGTAAGGAACTAACTGGAAGAGCATCTCTGATCAAGCAGGTGTTATCTATATCCCTTTGGAATTTGACAATGGGTCAGCCTCTTGGATTAAATATATAGCTCTTGTTGGCTAGCATAAGTTTCAAGATGAATTTAATGAAAAAGTAATTAAAGCTTATTTGATACTGCATAATGAAGCAATCTGATATTTAATAGCATTATTGATTTAAAAACTTATTTTATAGGGATGGGGTGGAATCAGCATGTCTGAATTGCATATTAAAACCTGTCGAACATTACAATACATGTAAAAAAAAATCGTTGAGTACCAGGTATTTTATATGTTTTAAAAATATTTTTTGTAGATAGTGCCGGTCCATTCATCTCTTGGGAATAATGAATGGACAAGCATCCAGTCAAAGAATAATTAATGAGTTTAATGTAGAAAAGTTAGCTGTCTCAATCATTTCTTTAGAACATCTCTGATCAAGCAGTCGTACATGTATCTGTATCCTTTGGGAATTAGACAAAAGACTTCACTGTTGGTCAGTTTATAGCATATGTCATTTGATGGCCGGCCTATTATTTTCAAAATTAAATTGGTATAGATTAAGATATTAAGACTAAATTGATATTGTTTAATATGATGGGAGTTTGACAAAATCTAACACAACCAGTATAGAAATCTATCTTTTTTCCTGTATCTCTCTTTCTTTCTCTCTCTTCAAAATCAGTCACTCCGTAGAATTGCTGAATTTCTTTCGATGATAATATATAAGAGTATGTATTAATAAAAAATAAAAACGAAAATATAAAGTAGTTTCGCTACATCATGAAGACCGGAGTCCCTCTGAATTTTTGTTAATTTTTTTTCATTGAATATTGTTAACATACTCAATTTAATTTCAATGTCTTTATACAATTGTTTTTTTGGTGTATCGTATAATTGAGACCGTGTAATATAAATGAAAAACACAGTATAGGAGTCGATTGTTTTTTGCATGAATTCCGTTTCACATACACAATCAATAAATTCAAGATCGGCCCTATAAGAAATAAAATACAATAGTAAATGACATCAAACAATATATTCAGTTTAATGCAGTCCCCAGACATCGACACGGATTTTACTAAAAATAGATTTAACAGACTGTAAATTTTCCGAATTCATGAATGCGAAAAAAAAACGGAAATAACTTTTACAAATTACAGAATTAACAAAATCGTGTTCAGTTGGAAATTTCCGTAAGTTTGAATAATTTATCAGAGTATATTAAAAATGTAAAAACAAATAGTTATTTCTATAGTGCACCCCAATTTATAAAATTAGGCTAACTGCTAACAAGATGTTGGTAAGTGGTTCAAATATTACATGTATACTGAACCTATATAAAAACAACAATTACTTATTCAGCCGTAATTTCAAAAAAATAAAGCTGATCTATATATAATGAAATAGTTGAGACAGACTCGTCGCACAGTCGTTAACGTTGGCTGTCCGTGCGAGAAGAAAGTGCCCCCGCACACACATCGAACAATAGAGAACTTACCGCCAAAACCCTGGACCAATAAAACTACATTATTTTGAAAGTCAAAGGTCAACAAGGTCAGCCAGTCAGAATTAGTAACATGCAAAGTGAAAAGTGCAATGATGATAATGAAAACTACAAAACAATTCAAGATAAATAAATATTCTTTATTATTTATTTATTAAAACCACTCTGCCACATAATAACTTAACATTTCACAATTTTTCTGTCTTATATAATTGGAAAAAGTGGAATAAACGGTAGCATCTAGTTTCCTGTTGTTTCCGAGAAGTTGCTTGAAATATTTTCAAACTTTAACATTTGATAAAATATATCTTTTATACGGGATTCAAATTGTTTTTTTTCAAATTGACTCATGCTAACTGTGTAATTATTTTTTAGCTCACCTCAACGAAGTTGGGGGAGCTTATGTAATACCCTCGGCGTCGGTGTCGGCGTCCCAGGTTAAGGTTAAGTTTTTTTTAGCAGTTTTCTTTTTAAGTACTTCTATGTCCTATATTGATTAGACATGCATGGAAAATGCTTCTAGTGTGTTTCATTGTACCAGTCAAAGTTTCAGATGCTGCAATTTCAGCAAAGGAATGACCAGCTTAATGCTTTTGGAGCAGTTTAACATTTTGGGTGCAGTTTTTGGTGTAGGTCTCATTTCCAAGGAACTATAAGCCCTATGTTGACCAAACTTGCAAGGATGATACATCTAAGGATGCACACTACCGGGCTTGCTTCGGATGCTGAATCTGACCTACATTTTCCGGTTGAGTGAACAGGTTAAAGTTTTTGGTGCAAGTTTCATTTCTAAGTAACTATAAGCCCTATGTTGACCAAACTTGCATGGATGATACATCTAAGGATGTGCACTACCGGGCTTGCTTCGGATGCTGATTCTGACCTACATTTTCCGGTTGAGTGAACAGGTTGAAGTTTTTGGTGTAGGTCTCGTTTCCAAGGAACTATCAGCCCTATGTTGACCAAACTTGCATGGATGATACATCTAAGGATGCGTACTATCGGGCTTGCTTCGGATGCTGAATCTGACCTACATTTTCCGGTTGAGTGAACAGGTTTAAGTTTTTGATGCAGGTTTCATTTTTGAGTAACTATAGGCCCTATGTTGATCAAACTTGCATGGATGAAACATCTAAGGATGCATACTACCGGGCTTGCTTCGGATGCTGAATCTGACCTACATTTTCCGGTTGAGTGAACAGGTTAAAGTTTTTTATGTAGGTTTCATTTCCAAGTAACTGTAAACCCTATGTTGACCAAACTTGCATTGATGATGCATCATAGGATGCATACTACCGGGCTTGCTTCGGATACTGAATCTGACCTTCATTTTCTGATTGAGTGAACAGGTTAAAGTTTTGGGTGCATGTTTCATTTCCAAGTAACTATGAGTTCTTTAATGACCAAACTTGCATGAATGATACATTCTAGGGATGCATACAACCAGGCTTGCTTTGGATGCTGAATCTGACCAACAATCTGTGGATGAGTGAAAATGTTAGTTTTTGATGCCGGTTTAATTTCCAATTAACTATGAGCCCTATAATGAGCAAACTTGCATGGACGATACGTATTAGGATGCGCACTAATGGACTTGCTTCGGATGCTGAATTCGACATACGTTTTTTAGATAATAGACCAGGTAAAAGTTATGGGTGCAGGTCTATTACCAAAAAAGTAATAGGCTTATATAACATTGTATAAACCAAACTTGCACAAATGATGCATCAAGGGATGAAAATTTGCTCAAATTTGCTTTAGGTGCTGGATCTTAATTACATTTCACGAAGAAGAACAAATCAAAATTTTTATATAGGTCTATTTCAAAGTATCAGATCAAAATTGCTTAAACATTTTCATTTTTGGAATGTACACTTTATCAAAGATGAAATAACCCTAAAACAGGGATTACTAGTTTAGTTATTGTGTCAAACAACATAATAACAATAGTACTGAGTGATTAGTATTTTATTTGGCTGAATGGGCCACGGCCGCTTCAATGCAGGAGCCGAGGCATCAATATACTGCCTTTTGTAATGGCATCCTGAGAAAATGTGAACCCTGGGCACAGATGTCCACTGACTAGTCCATTCTTAAAACATTTGTTAAAATGTTGAAAAAGAGTTCAATGAGCCTACTGGTAAGCCCAATATACGCATGCCTGGCGTGAACTGCTGGTATATAAGGTTGCTACAATCAGGCGGCCGTGAAGAGGGGTCCCTTGTAATGATGCAGCTGGGCTTGAAAATATAATCTGAAACGATAAAAAAATACTCGGCAGAAAAAAGGAAAAGGAAAAATAAAAACTGTGAACAAATCTTCGGAGAAACCACACAAATGTGAACTATGTACGGCCAATTTATGAATATTAAACTTAAGGTGTTTCCACCCTCACAATTTTAATGGTTCAAAGTACAAAAACTGGATTTATTTTCATTTAATATACTTCAAATTTTCAAATAATTGAAAAAAAACGTATAGGTCACCATATTATTGAAGATGCGAAACATAATAAACAGGAGTGTATGTCAGCATAAAAAAAATCGCACACTTTTTGTAAACAGTATTATGAAAAGTATGTAAAAACTGGATTTAAATGCATAATTCTGATGCTGAATGTTCCTAAATACTAGTACTTCCTACTTATAAGATACTTTTGAATTGTGAATATCAGGGACAATATTTTACATTAGAAGTACAATAAAGCAAATGCCTGAAAGAAGAGACCTCAGAATAGAAGGAGTTATTGCCCTTGTCAACATTTTTAAAGATTGAATAATTGATGATTAAATAACGGAAATATGCATTTTTAAATTCTTTTGCTTGACAATATTTATCATTGCACCTATTGTAAAGCATTTTTCCAAAAGATATTGTTCTATTAGGTATGAATTTAAATTAATTACAGTTTTTGCAAAAACCTATGACACCAAAGGATGAGGCCGGAATGTGTTGTTGATCTTGTCAGATTTTGGTATCCCAACCCAATGGATATTCCATACATGGGACACCGATGGCAATGAATGTCATGTTTAACAGTTTAATACACGAATTAATGAAATTTATGTTTTTGTGAGAATTACATTTGTTATCAGCTTCATATACTTTACAAGTCTTATCTGTTGACTGGAGTGCTTATGTGCTAATTACTTTTACTCTGCGCTGTGAACAGCGGTCAGTTGATAACAGCCTGAAACAGCAGGATGCACTTTTATCTGTTCTTGTTTACATACAATCTGTTCTTTATCTCTTCATCAAATAAAAGGAATTAATGGACTTTTCTTTCTCTTTGCTGGGGTAAGAGAATAAGGCATAATCATATAATAGGAAGCCATTTTGAATGCGTCCATAGAGATTAAAGCTTCCGGTGTAAATACAAACAGAGCTTTGCTAGCTGTCAATCAAAACAGGCAGATTTTGAAAATCAGTGTCACTTCAGAATTTCAATTGATAAATTCTCCCTTTTTAGAAACATTTGAAATATATTCTATGCATTTTCTTATGCAGAATAGTAAACTTTATTTACATAACAACTATCTCAAAATGGTAATTGGTGCTATAAGTATGAATTCAAAAAAATATCCCCTGAAGTGAAGAGTGGCAAGAAAATTGAAATTTCCACCATTTTCCTGATTGGCTGCTATTTATACCCCAGAACCGGGCTTTTACACACAATTCTAGAAAACCTAGTCGACCTTTGTTTGATAAGGGTGGAAGGGTGGGTAAAAGTTTCAGCACAGACTGATGACGAATAAGTGCCATGATGTCAGAGGTCCCTTGCTAGGTGCTACTAATATCCCCAAATTATAAAGGAACTGATAAATACCGTGGAAATTGCCTAATGAACCCGATGCATTTTCGACCAAGCCAGACCACAAATATTTATTTCATTTCGATAAATAGATTTAACCTTTAGTGGTTAAATCTCATTATCGAAGATGAAATAACCCTAAAGCAGGGATTACTAGTTGAGTTATTGTGTCAAACAACATAATAACAATAGTACTGAGTAATTAGTATTTTATTTGGCTGAATGGGCCACAGCCGCTTCAATGCAGGAGCCGAGGCATCA
Source organism: Saccostrea cuccullata (assembly GCF_032062105.1). Classification (NCBI taxonomy): domain Eukaryota; kingdom Metazoa; phylum Mollusca; class Bivalvia; order Ostreida; family Ostreidae; genus Saccostrea; species Saccostrea cuccullata. The sequence goes on from NW_026934267.1 coordinate 75,472, forward strand.
ATATACTGCCTTTTGTAATGGCATCTTGAGAAAATGTGAACCCTGGGCACAGGTGTCCACTGACTAGTCCATACTTAATTAGAACATTTGTTAAAATGTTGAAAAAAGAGTTCAATGAATCTACTGGTAAGCCCAATATACACCCTGTGCCGCAAGACAGTCTGCGCCACCAGTAGGCATGTGACAGAATAGCAATTATGATTTATATGAACATGTCACTAGAGCCATAATAGCAAATATATGTCAATAAATGCAAGCAGTATTGCCTTAGCAATAAACAACAATCAATCTTCAATGAGGGCAAAAACCTTGCCCAAAATATGTCAAGCAAGCAGTATTGCCTTAGCAATAAGCGATGACAATGCAAAAATAATGGACTTGTCACAATGCGCAGCCATATTAAATACATATGGCTAAAGCACTATGACACCATAACTAGTCATAGCACAGTCATGGCCCAAAGTATGACAAAAATGCAAATTACGATTTATATGAGCATGTCACTAGAACCACAATAGCAAATTTATATATGTCAATAAATGCAAATAGTATAACCTTAGCAATAAGCAACAATTAATCTTCAATGAGGGCAAAAACATTGCCCTAAATATGTCCATAAAAGCAAGCAGTACTATTGCTTTAGCAATAAGCGATGATAATGCAGAAACAAATGCACAGCATATTAAATACTCAGTATTTATATACGTTGTTGAAACTATGACCCCTTAACTAGTCATAGCGCATCCATGGCTCAAAGTATCCCTGTGCTGATGAAGCAATTTAATAATTTGTTTGCAAGAGGAGCCTGTAAAAATGGTTCAAATTTTACAGGTTTTTCTGTTATCCATTCCAAGTCGAAATATCTAACACCATGTCATTTGACTTGACAAGGTATGTAAGTTGCAAACCTAGATAACGGCGTACAAGATGATATATTAAAATACGGTGTGTTTTTCTTTTTACCCCTTTCTATCCAATCACTTTCATAAAACACTATAACACAATAAAACACGACCGAGCAATCAAAGTGAGATCTATACATTGCCCACTCACAGCCATCAGCTAATGCAAAATGAGTGAATTTGTAGCAATTTTCTGTTAAAAAATATACTTTATTTAGCTAAGCATTGAAGACAATAAAGCAGATTTAACCTAATATTTCGTAAATAGCAAACTAGACAGGTCATAAAAATGATCAAGCAATATACACATACATATATTTTAACATTACAAACATCCCTGGGTGGGGGACAAGTGAGCTATATCGGTCCTTCCCAATTACGTGTCTTGGGATGCCTAATAAACTGTTTACCGAACTATGATTAAAATCTTCCATGAATTCTTTTAAAAAATGCCTTCAAAAAAAAGAGAAAAGTTAACGCTGCTTGAGAATCGGTCTTGTAAAAACCAATTTGCCCTGGAAGTGAGTCGTTCAAACTGGAAAAAGATAGTTTTCCCCTACACTTTATGCTTAGTCTCTACTCACTGCTTGCAAGTTATATATGTGCAATAAAAAACCCACCCAAATTTCAAGAATACTGAAGTTATACATTTTCCTTGCAGATGACTCATGCAATTTTCCTTTGTAGATCTATCTAAAGCTGTAACAATTCAGAAAAATGGACTAAGTACGAAAATATAGAATGATAGATTGATTGTCTGCTGTTTAACGTCCCTTTCAAGAATTTTTCACCCATATTGAGATGCCACCACTTGCCGGTGGAGAGCTACGAATTTTATCCTACACTTGGCACACAGAGCCATTAAGCAATGAGGGATCTTTATTCGTGCCAGCACCTACTGTGACACAGGACCTCGGTTTATACGGTCCCATCCGAAGGACCGGTCTCCGCGTCCCACAGTGGGATTAGAGCCCGCAACGTAAGGATCGAAAATATAGGTAATTTACCACTAAACTTTATATAAAAAACAACTAAGTATCCTTAGATATAACTTATGTTTAATATAGCTATGAGCTTATAATTAAAACAGACCCACTCCCGGCTAGACTTTAAATAGAATAGATTAAAATTACTTGACGCACAAGTATCAACAGCAAATCTTCAAAGTTTAAGATGATCTCGGATTCACACATTGAATTAAATAGCGTAATTGTATGAATGTTAGTTTAGATTTATTTCGTATTCTTAGTGGACTTTTACGAGGAGCGCTGACTTTTACAGTTGACGATGACTTTTACACTAGAGCTATGTACGGTAGCTCTTTTTTGATATAATTATTTAGCTCAACATTTAAGTTAACGAAAATAACGGTTTATTTAAATGCACAATTAAGTTGTCCTTGAAGAAAACGACAACCACCCTACCCTCAACTCCCGGTCTTCACATGTTAGTGCCCCTGACACCATACCTATGACCACTATAAAGGTTTTCTTATGCAATATCAATTACATATTTCCGTACATGATATAATTTTAAATGTCCAAGTAAACGTCAACTGTAGAAGTCAGCGCTTCTCGTAAAAGTCCAATGTGAAGTTTTTGATTGTGTTTAGCGTTTTATAGATATATGTACTAGCATGTAAAATACAGAATACAAAAATTCTGAATGCGACAAACTGTTGTTTTACAGATTATAAATAGAAAATAACCTAAGAGTTCCAAAATTCATTATAAGCAAGTTTTAGATGAAGAAGGTGTGGTGTGCCAAAAGAAGTATAGATCTATACATGTATACATAATAACCTATATTCCCATCCATGAAAACATATATCCAGACTTGTATGTTTCTAATCCCACTAATAGTTAATATCTAAACATTTGACCAGTCTATACTGAAAAGCTGAACTCAAGGAGTATACTAAAACCAGCTTTCAATCTTTAATTTTATAAATCGCTCTCTCGGTGCCCCCGCGAATGCTCCAGTGCAAAAAATTGTTTGCAGTCATTAAGTTGGATGCTGTCCACCCAGGGTTTATAAGGTTCGGGTCTTAGAGTAGGTCTTACTGTTAATCTTTACCGGTAATACAGGGGTCAATACATGTAGCCATACCAAATTTCTTTTTTTTTTTAAATATATATATCTGTGTCGACACCCCCTTCCTATATCTGTATTTTCTAATATGCTTAATTATGTGTCATTGATAACAGGGGCGTAGCAACAGCCCCCCCCCCACTTTTTCCCCAACCTTACTTAAACTATAGGAAATGTTAATTGAAAGTCTAGTTGCCCCCCCCCCCCACCACCCCCACTATAGATAGTTTTCGATAGGCCTGAATTTAGCGAAAGTTACCTCCCGTTGGCCGCCATATTGGAGGTCGACTCAGTGATTTTCCCTCTTTGTCTTACCAAGTTTAAGAAAATATAGCAGAAATATTTGGTGGAAAATCTTTATCAAATAATTTTTTTTAAATAAAGGAGGCTTCCAAAAATTTATATACTTCAGAAAAATAATGATTTCTAATTCAAACTAGCAAATATAAAAATTTTAAATTGGTTGAACAATGAAGGAATATGAGCATTTGGACCTCCAGTATGGCGGCCAACGGGAAGTAACTCTTGGTCAATCGAAAACTATCTATTAGTGATGTACGAAAAATGAAGTATGAAAATTGGTACTGAAAATAATTGACATGAAAGTTTGCCTCTATACCGTTTTCCACTGATACATGTGTACATAAAAAAGACTTAAGAGAGAACTTTTCCCGACATCTGCCTCGCCTCGCTTTAACTTAAATAGGTTGTTTTATCGAGAGAATAACGAAATATGTATGTACATCAATAATTTTTACACCATCCTCTCGTACTTCTTTTTTATAGGCATACTACGTTATTTTCTATGCAACGAAAAACCACGTGCTGCATGCTGCCTGTGCCTTTGTTTGAGACCCCTATTAAATTTCGAATCTTACAATCTGACAGAAATTCACAGCTTAAGTAAGTAAATTTTTTTAAGTAAGTAAATTTTATTTAAAGTTGGCATTGTATACATACATAACAATAAACATGAGCTCTGTAGAGCTCTTAAACCGACTTATTCATCCATCGAGATGACTAAATAAATAAATCGCCTTTTACCAAGTATTAGCAAGCCAATGCGTGTAAATATACTATGAAATGACCGACATGAAATTACAAATAGCCTTCTTGTATTTTCAAGACATCCTTACCTCTAAAAGTTTCAGCACAGACTGATGACGAATAAGTGCCGTGACGTCAGAGTTCCCTTGCTAGGTGCTACTAATATCCCAAACTATAAAGGGACTGATAAATACCGTGGAAATTGCCCAATGGATCCGATGCATTTTCGACCAAGCCAGACCACAAATATTTATTTCACTTCGAAAAATAGATTTAACTTGTTTAATATTTATATTTGCTACTATCTTTCTTAGATGAACCTATTGAAGAAAAAATATGACTTGTTAAATTCTGTGTGAATTTTATTCAGGGGTCAGAGGTCATAGCGTGACCGAATCACAGATCGAGGTGATATTTTGTATACATATTTCTGTCACGGTGCAACTTGTTTTGGAATTTTTCTTAGTTAATAACTAGGAAAAAGATAAAATGATAAACAATATGGTGTTTTTTTAAATCACGAAATGTACAGTAAATCTTCTTTCGATGTGTATATGGTTTTTAATACTTTAATAAGCCTAAATCCGCACTTACGTACCTTTTTATTTGAACGTTCTTTGGAGTTGTGTTTACTAAGATAGGCGATTCCGCCGCTTTTGACTTCAAAAATTGTAAGAAATTGAAATAATTAGATTATTCTCAGCAGTGACCTTTTTTTTCACTATATACAGATAGTTCCTGAACTTGACTGCTAGATATGAAAATAAATTTCAAATTCAAATGTTGGAGCGAGGTGAATATAAGACCAAGCAACTTTTAGGTCATTGCACGTCACAAAACAGCAATACGACGGCCCGTTCGTGTAATAAATGCAGTTTTACTCGAAATGTATTCGTCTGTATGATGTAAATGTAAGTAATAAATAACATGTTAAAAATTTCACTGGAAATGAACTTTAAGTTGGTACGTGAATAAATCTACAGAGAAGCCCTTCGGGAGTCAAAGGATTTGATCACCTGACCAACTAGTTAAAGGTTCATTTCACAGAGAACTTTTTTAGATTGTTAATTATTTCTTAAATAAATGCTATTCTTAGACGACTCTTACACAAAATAAATATCTTGGTTTAGAAAAATAAGTCGATATTGTACGGAAAAGGCCTTCTTCCATGCGTCCCAGCCTAATTAAATGTAATGAAACAAACACTCAATCATAATTTTATTCAGCACTGATTGATAATTCACATCTCAACTATTGAAGGTAACATTGCGTAAAAAGTAGTTCTGGGAATACTCAACAGACCCTTTTCCTATGACATATTTGTTTCAAATTATTCTTTTAAGTCGCCATCTTGTAGAGAAAAGTGGTGATTTTTTCTCTTTGAGCAACCAATTTTGTACATGCATGCAAAACATATATTGGGAAAGATATTTTCAATCCTAAAATTATGAATTAAAAGAGTCTTTATCAACACCTCTGTCAACCCGCGATCGGCAACGCCGATCAAAACATTGAAGAAGAAAGTATTGCAGGGGCTAAATTTAAATAGCTTTGAAGGTGGTAGAGTAAAACCAGCTGAAAGTAAAATTAGAGAACATTTAATTTAGATAAAAATCTACAGTTTAGAATTTACCGAGAGTAAATTTGTTTCACAGTTTATGTGCAAATGATACCGATCAAATTGACGATGTTCAAAACATCAAATTTCCGTGCATTGAAATATTTAATTGTTGTTATTACCTACCAGCATTTGCTGCTTTTGTTATATAACGGTTCTTGGAAGTATGAACTAAATGATTATAGAATTAAAACTACGTACATTATCTTAAAAAATAATTTTAACTTTGACAACCGCGAGGCTATCGTCATCGACATGTATCTTTTTATGAAGCGATCGTACAAAATGTGTCTTTTTAATGTGTTATCTTTACTTCAGTGGCAAGTTGTTGAATAATGAAGGGATCTTGAAATGTTGATATACAGTATGGCAGCCAAAGGAAATATTTTAACGCAGCGTCGACTCAGGCACGACACAATTGAACATAATAACGTCACAATTAAAATGACGTCAAATTGCGCTATTTTTAAAAAATGTTTGGCTGATCTTTCTTACCCGGTAGCTCTATAGACTGTCCATGCTGAAACCTGGCTAATGCTGGCATTTCTTTCATTTACAGGTTTTTATGCGCTGGATATGATAGATTCGGGGCGTATATTGTTCTAGTCCTGTCTGTTTGTCTGTTCATCTGGTTGTCAACTTTTACCTTCGCCATAACTTTTGAACCATGAGAGACATGGTATATATACTCCACTAATGAAGTTCTTTCTTCTTGAAATGTTGATTAGAATCGTTTGTTAATGTTATGTTAACCCAATTTTTATGATTTAATATGCCCCCTTTTCATTGCAATACAGGCTACCTCCAATTTTCTTTTCATTTTTAAATGAGGAATTAAAATTGCATAATATCTGTGAAAAACAAATCATTTCATCATTATTTTTTAAATTTGTAATTCCTTTGTTTTAAAAGGGGAGGTTTAGTACACTGTGTGTAATTGTGAATAAAAACACGAAATCTTGAAAGTGCCCCGATTTGACTATAATAAAGGCAAGGTAACAAAAAAAAATCATTCAATTTTTCTTAGCCTAATTCATAGCAAAATACATACAAATATATTTCCAAAAATTACATTTTTTTATCATTCCGTTTTCGTAATTTTCAACTAGATTGGACGTTGTTAAATCCCTCAATGGAAAACACTCTATAACATAATCCGTTACAAAATTACAAAGCAAATTCATATTCATGTGAATAATAAAATTGTTTTGACATAACAAGCTCCTTTAGAAATTACAGCATAATAGAAATATGAACCATTTTCTGAATTTTAGATATTCAAATTTTCTTGGGTATTTTGAGTCTGAAGCAAAAGGAAAGATAACCCTTTCAATCGACAATAACAAGTAAGAGGCCATTTGCATGAAAGTATGCAAGAAATTGTGTTGTAATTTAAGCTGAATAATTTCACTACAATAATAGGACTAATTTATATTTCTATCAGTTTTTATGCCCCATAATCGAAGCGTCGTATGTATATAGTTTTTGCCCTGTCCGTCTATTAATCTGTCTGTTTGTCCGAATAAAATTTAACCTTGCCCATAACTTGATTGATTAAAGCTGACATGAATTTTTTAAAAACACAACATTTTCATCTATGTACGACTTGTTTCATACCAATTATAGCCGTATTCCGCCATATTTCTTTCAGATACCTTGTCTCATTGTAACGATATATACCCCAAAGCGCTCGTTACAGTTGAATGATTTTTTGGTTTGGGTTTCTTGTGCACATCTCCGATGGTAAAGCATATGAGAACACATGAGGAGATCAAGACATATCAAAACCATCATAATCAACATAATAATCATGTTTCTGAATAATTATTGATTTGAATCAAAAGAAAAAAATGCAAGTTTGGTGAGAAATTTAGATGCACGTCACGTATTTTTACAGTGCGCCAATTTTTGCAGAATAAACTTGAAATATAAAGCAGTAAAATCTGCAAACACATTTTGAAATTACATCATTTGAATGGAACAAAACAACCAACGTCTTTGATTTGCAGCCCCTATGCAATTGGTGCATATATCGAGAAAACGCCTCGAACGCTGTAAACGTACCCATATCTGGTAATAACGTTACTGCATCGGTTCGAAAATGTGCACAAGTAAAGTGATATACACCCTGAATTCCATTTATTGAAATTAATATGCATCACAAAAGAGAAATAAAGTCCGTAAAAACTCAAACACACTGTCATTACTCCGTACAGACTAGCAGGCCGATACACTTAGTCCGTGCTGATCAGAATTTGGTCAGGGAATACGAAAGCCTATTAGGATCAAACTAGAGAGAAAAAAAATTAAAAGGCATTATAACTCCTTTCGAAAAGGCGTAATAACGCCTTTCCATTCCAAAAGGCGTTATAACGCCTTTCTAAAAGGCGTTATTACGCCTTTCCATTCTAAAAGGCGTTATTACGCCTTCCAAAACGCGTTATTACGCCTTTCTAAAAGGCTTTATTACGCCTTTCTAAAAGGCGTTATTACGCCTTTATAAAAGAAGTTATAACGCCTTTCCAAAAGGCGTTATTACGTCTTTTTTTTGAATACATGACTAACATATTTAGCTCAACCGAGGGGTAAGGGTGGGCCGGGGGGAGGGGGTGTTTTGCAGAAATCTTACCTTTGGGACATTAATTTTATAATTTGATATAGGACTAAGGATCTTAATTTCTCAAAAAAAAATTTAAACAGATAACAATTAGATTTCCAGGGAAAAAAAGGATTTTTAAATGCCTCATTTATTTTTAATGTTGAACCAACTAAGTCCTTCTTTAATAACAGACTAACCTCTACCAAGGATCATTGATTTCAATTGCTCATTATACCTATGCAAATAGTTTGCCTGCTTTTTTCCAAGAAGAGAGAAAAATATCTTGAAATGACATGAATTTTAATCCATGGCAAGCAAAGCTCCAAGATACATCTGTCTCTATCGTATCTTCACACGCAGAGTGTTGCCTTCTCCTAATACGAATGCAAACAGTTGTCAGTGAGATGTGCAGGAATATAGAGAATTGCTTAAATAAATATTGTTTTAATTAAATCTTTCATACATTTATTAACATAAAATAACGCCTTTCCATTTTCCTTTTCAAGCAGGCTAGTAGTACAAGTGCGAATGGGGTACCCACCCCCACCCCTTCACACATACACACTTTTTGGGAAAAGTCTTCAGTGCTACAGTTTAATTATTAAAATTAACTATTGGGTGCTTGGTTTCTGAAAATTTTGTTGCAGTGTGTAAAACTGTGGCAAATTTTAAACAAAGTTTTACCGAGAAGTCCCCCCCCACGTGTTTGGCCAGTAGAGTGGGGTGGTGGGTGGGGAGGGGGGATGTTAAAAGCACGGGGCTGTTAAATGCAAAATAATGGTTATTCAAAAAGCGTTATAACGCCTTTTAAAAAGGCGTAATAACGCCTTTTAGAAAGGCGTAATAAGGCCTTTTGGAAAGGCGTAATAACGCCTTTTAGAAAGGCGTTATAACGCCTTTTAGAAAGGCATAATAACGCCTTTTAAAAAGGCGTAATACCGCCTTTTGGAATGGAAAGGCGTAATAACGCCTTTTCAAAAGGCGTTATAACGCCTTTTTTCTCATTATTACGCCTTTTGGAAAGACGTTATAACGCCTTTTTTCGTGTTATTACGCCTTTTAATTTATTTTTCTCTAGATTGATCCTAATAGGCTTTCGTAAGGGAAAATATCACAAGTGGAAAGAGAAGTTATTTGGTATTTGCGCGGCTGAAGGGGGGGGGGGTTATAACTGCTGTTCATAAGCTATAATTGTGAATTGTCTATCTACATGTAGTTCTAATATACATTCTATATAAAGTCATGTATATAGTCTGCAGTTGGTTTGCGTCGCAAAATTCATTTGTCAATTATAACTGATTATTTTAGTACTGATCTCAAATCTAAACCAAGTAATTTGATGTACGGTAATTATTTACTTCAAATCTTAAAAGCAATTAACCAGAATACATTTTTTATGTGTACATAGATCTATACGTTCTTTAACACACAAACACACGAAGAAATGCCATCCCCTGTTCAGATTGACATCTAGGCATTTGATTTTTAGGCGGGGGGGGGGAGGAACGTGCAAAAATAATTGACATGACCGTTATCTAAATATTCTTGGAAGACACACATCTCTGCCGAATTCAATTTTGAATTTTTCTTTAATGTGTCCCTCCGACCACAAAGTATGTGCATTTTGAGTAATGTATAAATGTTTTATGATTATGTTGTTATAAAGAGTCTATCGAGATTTCAGTATCCCTGCCTGGTAGTCTGGCTATTTTTTTTTATATAAAAATAATTTCTGGTTGAATACGGATAATTTTTTTTTATTTACTCTTTTGTATATAGAACTCTCTCTCTCTCTCTCTCTCTCTCTCTCTCTCTCTGTAACCATCCCTTAGGGCAATAATAGGTATAAGATCCTACACACTTTCTGCTGTACCATTCATTAAGCCTTAGGACAGATCAAGGATTTTTTTTCAAGCGGGATGTCGACACTTCGAAAATTGAATAATAATTTAAATTTGGACAAGAAGTTAACCCAAACGGCCAAATTGAAAGAGAAACTAGAGGTATTAAGAGCAATGAGCTCACTAAATGATACCCCCGCCTCCCATATGGTTATAATGGCAACGTCCATATTTTGCTGTTGTCGCATAACCCAAAATACGTGTCGGACAAAAAAGTAAAATAGGAGGTGCACAATGGTAATATGTTATAAACCTACGATTCTGTGAAAGTTTTAGTAAATTTCACTAAGTGGTATAAGATGAGTTGCGGACAAGAGATGGGTACCCCAAAGCGTAAAGGACGGACGGACGTACGGACAGACGACATCCCGAACACTTTATGCTCATCCACTTTTCAAGCGGGTGATATAATAAACGTGAAATTAATCACAGGAATGGGTACGTTGGGAACTTTCTCAAATACCTTCTCAAACGCATTGGCGTCGGAAGCAAATTGAAAGTGAGGGTTGGGGGGGGGGCTAAGTGCAAAGAATTTTTTTTACATTTAAAAAATCTGAGAAGCTTAAAAAAAAGGGGAAATGTCCTTTTCCAAAACACGAATATCATATTTCGTGTGGGGGAAAAGGGGGGGGGGGGGAGGTAAGTTCGAACTTCAGTAACAAAATGTTTCTCCAAACACCAACACTTTCCTCTTTTTAACCTATACTGCGACTTATTTGTGGAAAGTTGGGGGGGGGGGGGGGAGGAGGGGGAGGCTAAACCTACGCAGCAATGTTCAATGTCTATACTAAGTATATATTTGTAAAAAAAAAACATCCCCCGGTTCCGACACCTATGCTCAAACGTGCGAGTCGAACCTGAACCTGGACAACAGACAAGAGAATTTTTAAAAAGCTAATTGTAGGTAGAATGTGGAATTCTCAGGGGGGGGGTTGCTCTCTCTTTCTATCTGCTTTTTCTAGAAATCATTATTTATTTATGTCTAGAAATTTAATTCACATTGAATTCTGGTCAGCGCGACTTCTTATAAACCACTTAACAGAGTTTTGTCGAACTTTCCAGATATTTATAGGAGTCAATGTTTGTCTAGATTTGCACATCACCAGGATATTTCGAATTCTTTATTTTTTCGGGAATTTCCGCACTTTTACATTTAGATTTTGGCCCTATCTCGAATATTAAGATGAGCAGTTTGTCAGCGCAATTCCTCATAAACCGCTGCAGACAATTTCGTCAAACTTTGCAGATATTTAGGACACAATGTGCATATAACAAGAAAATTACGATTCCTTTATTTTTTTTCTGGGAATTTCAGCACTTCAACTTTTGGGGGAGCGTGGGGTATGTTTTCATTCATTGCGCATAAAATTATAAATAACTTTAAATCTAATTATATTAGGTCTAATTAAGTCAATACACAGTATCTATTTGATAATAATTAATCATAAAGAAATCAATCTGTTTTAGACGTTTTCTTAAATTATTTTTATGAGAGTGTTAATATGCATGTTTTATTTATTACACCCCCCTCCTATCACAGGAAAATATGCTCAAAAGGTGAATGATTCGTAGTAATGCATGCTTTATTATAAATTTAATGAAGTTAAACCATGTAATCATAAATTCTATTTGCAACATTTACAGACAAGAGTAATGTTTAGTTTTGAAAAAATCACTTGCATTTTTTCAATCAACCCCACTGAGCTTTCAACCTTTGATATTTTCCCTGAGCAAATAAAATGATCGGCATGGGCCACGTGTGTCCAATCATCTTTTACTGTTGAGTTAGCAATGGATTACTGAGATGCATTTTTCAATAAAAGTAAAATAGGATAATTCTTTCGACATGTGCACATCCCTGTAACGATAGCAGTATATTCAGGTAAATGTTTTATCACTGCGTTTGACGCGTTTTCTCGACCTGCACGGATTTTTCATGTACATGAATGTATTCCGTGTTAGTGTATTTTCTATACTGCAGCAAATGCATTCAAAAATAATTTAATTCTCGGTATAGTTCTATTGTTTGTTGAATTCTTACTTTTCAAACATGTATTTGGTCAGTTTATTCAGTTTATGGACTTCTAAATACTATGCTATCGGAGATGTGTACATGTCGACAGCCAGGCTAGAAAATCACTCAAGTGAAACAATTCTACAAGGCTATATATCGCCGGTACAGCTGGCCAAAAATCTTTGATAAATATGGCGGAATTGAAGAAATATGGCGGACAAGGGCGTACAGGAATGTAGTAAGTCGTACAAAGATGAAAACTGATGCTTTTTAAGAGTTCATGTCAGCTTTAAAGCTATTGGTTTCATTTTTCACATGATGTACTCCATGTGACAAGGCCTTTTTTCAAATACTCATTTCTTTGATCTTTTGACCTCGACCTTGAGGATTGACCAATTTTTGCAAGAATTCACCAACTTTTACTTTGGCAGTAAATTTTGAACAGTTTGAGCAAGGGCTTTCATACTTCATGTATTTATTCATAGTTTTAAGAACTTGCAACGAATGAAAACTAATTTCTTTTTTACCTTTTGACCTTGACCTTTGGGTTTTCCCCACAAAAAAACCTCAAACATAATATTAGAACACAAAGTTCTGGGATCTTTATATTTACAGGCATATTCCTTTTGACAAGGCCTTCTTTGGATACTAAGAATTTTTACCTTGACCTTGAAATTTGACCTACTGGTGAAAAAAAAAAAATGAACATAATATTTGAAGTTCTTGGGTTTTAATGTTTAACATTTCTTAAGACAGGTTTTACCTTGGGTATATTTAACCTATTGAAGGTGTAATTTGATCCACATTCAAAAACTTTAACATTGACCATAATTTCACATTTCACAGGTATATTCATAGTTAGCTCTAGAACTGTAGCTGTTTGTGTGAAAAAATTCGGACAGCTTTATTTGTTCATTTTTTAAAACAAAGAACTACAATTCTGCAGCTAATTCATAGCAAAAGGTCTTTTCCATTACTCGACTTTGGAGTTTGACTCGCATTTGAGAAACTTTAACCTTCGCTAAAAGCTGACATACGGGGGAATCAGTGTGTCACAAACATAATTTATGTTGTTTTTGTTATTTTTATGAATAATTATAATCCTTTAAATGATATTCAATTATTTTTTCACAGGCTGAATTCATAATACACGACCAACATCATGGGTCAACGATACAGCACCCAGTGTAAAGTCCGAGAGTGTTATCAATGTAAGGGAGACACAGAATTTTATTGTGAGACATGTAAATTTAACATGTGTCTACGATGTAAGGAGAAACATGTAATAGACCTAAATACTGTATACCATGATGTAATGATTTATCGAGAGAAATATAGATACAATACAAAACTCGAGACATGTTTGAGGCATTCTAGTCAGATCTATGTAAAGTATACGTACTGTTCTTCATGTCAAATTCCTATTTGTTATCTATGTCAAGATCACAAAAATCACCTTATCATGGACATCAGAGATGCATATGAATTAAATCGTCAAAAACACAAAGAAAATATTCAAATCCTCAGAGGTGAAACTCTGTATCATAGGTTTATTCTCCTGCAAGAAATCAAAACTGACATGAAAAACTGTCACTTATATATCCACAATCCAAAACAGTCACTATTGATTTTCAAGAAAGCAAACAATGGAAAGGACCTTGTTGATACCGTTAGAGATGAGATGGAAAATAGACTCAAAATTTTTTTTATTGAAATACAAGAGCAAAAAAGGAAAATGACCAGACGCCTTGCTAGCATAGAATATTTTCTACACAGTTTAGAAAAGTCAATTGACAGACCGTCAAATTTAATCTTTTTGACAAAGGCAGCTTGTGTACAAAAACGAAAAGCTAATATAACACAACAGGTCCTGCTCCCTCCGACTTGGGGAGTTAACATTGATGATGTGAAGGTGATGTTCTGTGAAATCCAAATAGTAGAAAGAGGAAAAAGAAAAGCAAGAATTGGCTCTTTAATGAGAATGTTGCCTATACCCGTGCTACACAGATATGTAACAGTGCCAGTTGTTACTCAAGTAATTCATATTTCCTGTATGACTTCAGACTGGGTATGGATCAGCGATGCTGATTATCTCATTTTGACAAATATGGAAGGTAAATTAATGCATTATCTTATCAGGAAATGTGTGCATTACGGAGCACACTCAGTAAACAGTAATAACGATCTTATCTATATAGACAACGAAGACAATATCAAGAAACTTTCTAAAGACAATAAAACAGAGTCTATTCTGATAGAGAAAACAGAACAATGTACACCAAGCTGTGTCTACTGCTCTCCCTGCAATGGAGATTTATTTGTCGGTATGGTTGTCATGGAAAAGGGTCGATCTATTCTGTTTAATGCCAATGTAGTTCGTTATAATAGCAATGGCCAACACATCCAGACCATAAGGGATTATACTGATCCTGCCTATATCACTGAAAACCGTAATGGAGATATTATTGTCTCAGACGTGAAAATGGGGGTTGTGGTCAGCAACTGTTATGGAAAACATCGTTTTGTTTACACAGGACCTGAATTAGGACCAACATTATCTCAATATGGAATCTGTACAGATGCAATGTCAAACATACTTATCTGTGATAATAATACTCATACAGTGCAAATGATTGACAAAGATGGAATTTCATTTCACTGATACGTATCCAGCAACACGGGATAGACGATCCAAAGGGGCTGTGTTATGATCCCAAAACTCACCTTCTTTGGGTTGGATCGTACAAAAGGGAACTATTTGGAATAAACGCTAATACTGTGTGTGTATATAGATATATAGATAGAAGACTCTTCAGGGGTAATGATGACAGTTATGAGTTTCTCAAAAGAAACGAAAACCAAACAAAATAAAAAATTCAGCTACTTTGAATTTAATAATCGTAAACAAAGAGTCAAGAAGCCAAACTGTTTGTTTGTTTTTGTTGTTGTTCAGCGTCCATCTCGATCGAGAATTTTCACTCACATAGAGACGCAACAACTTGCCGCCAATGAGTTACAATTTTTTTTCTATACCCGGCATTGGAATTAACTCCTTACTTTAGCGACTCTAGAGCAGGCGCTCTAACTACTGCGTCAAGCGGGCGACGGAAGCAAAATTGACAACTTAGACAATATGTGCAGACTGTGCTGCAACTTAATTTGTGTAGAAATTCGATGGAATATATCTTGTAAAATGATAATTCTGCTTACATTTTACGTATATTTGATTTGCGGCAAAATGCACAATTCATAAGTCCATCAGTTCAGAAACATAATCCTCCTTCCTGTTCATTTTCTTCTTCATCGTACAACTATAGCCCTACTGGACATGTTATTAATGGTGACGCAAATATAGTAATTTTAAATCAGGACCTTAAATCATTAATTTTAAAATGGCAAAAATTTAGGGAACCCCGACATTGGCACCGTGTCAGAATGGATCAAATGTATCAGATGTCAAATTCTCGCATTCTGCGATTGAGGGGCAATGAAAACTAACTTTCTTTCTGTGTTCAGTAATTCGGAAGTGAAAAAAGAATAAGATAGATTACAAAATCAGTACTTGCTGGATCCTGTTGACAACGCAGATATCAACAATTTTTGTACGGCTCGCTGTTTAAATTGTGTTTTAGAGGAACTGGGATGTAATCCAACTTTACCCAGAGCTCTTTCTCAATGAAATTATTTAGATAAAACATTTTACACACAAGTTCTTTGTAGTTGATATAAGAGAAAATGCTTGAGTTTCTGGTCAACAATATTATATCTATGCGTTTTCTAGAAACCACGTCTTGTATACAATCTATTGATTTTCTATGAGTACCAGTTGTGCCCCTTTAATAGCAGACCTATTTTTGTATCCATATGAAGTAGAGTGTGTCCAAATTCCTTCTTTTGAAAAGAGGAAGAAGCTTTCTGCAGTTTTCAACTTGACATTTAAGATATATCGACCACTTATTGTCAATAAGCAATGGTTATTTCCCTTCTTATTTCGATACGACATATCTTGAACTTAAATGAATGATAACACAGAGTCTGACACGTCTGTTTAATATCTGGATATTTAACTTGAAAAATACTTTAATGTTAATATAATTTTAATCAAGTTTTATTATAAATGTTATGACTTGAACTTTTCAAATATTAACTAACCTTATTTATGCAGCAATATCTCTCTCACTTGTTTAGGTACGCAAGAGATTGAGCTTGCTCTACGTATGAACAATTTCTAAACGAGGTACTCAGCAGGCACACAACATTAAAAAAAAACTTTGAATCAACGTTGATTATAAACTGACACGCAAAAGAAACGCAACCTCCAAATTTCGATCAAATTTTTAATATTTCGTATAAATATATTGTTTAATGTTTACATCTTATAGAAGATACACATCTGCTCTACTAATAAGTGCATCAAGTTATGACTTATCTATCATCACTCTAGCAAAAAATGTCAAAGATGTAGAGGTGGTAACAATTGAACTTTTCCATATGTCCTCCATGAGCATTTGTTGCTGCTCGAATTCTGCGATGCATAGAGTTTGTAACACGGTTGATTTGTGTCATAGGCATGTTCTGCCACTCTTCAAAAAGTGCCTGACGCAAAGTGGGTAGAGTTTCTGGTGGATTTTGGCGCGTTCGAATGCGTCGATCCAACATGTCCCACACATGCTCAATAGGCGACAAATCAGACCTGTATGGGGGCCAAGGTAACGTTTCGACATTGTTTTGTTGAAGAAAATCAAGTGAACGTCTTGCTACATGACATCTTGTATTGTCTTGTTGGAAGATAAGTTATGCTGGTGGACAAACGGAATGACCACAGGTTGCAGAACAGTGTCAATGTACCGCTGAGCTGTTAAACTGCCTTCAATGAATATTAATTGGGTTTTGTGACTACAGCAGATCCCGCCCCACACCATAACACCACCGAACCTGTCTCATTCCACCATGCAGTTATTGGCATAACGGTCATCGCGTCGTCTAAAAACACGCTGACGCCCATCTGAGCGGTAAAGCGTGAATTTTGACTCGTCAGTGAAGAGTACACGGCGCCATTTTTGCATAGAAAACGCAGTAGGAAGGTGTCGATGCAACCATTGTAGTCTGACGTCACGACGATTAAGAGGCATTCCCACTGCAACGCGACACGGCCTTATTCCATAAGAGTGAAGACGCCTAAGCACAATATCTCGGCTTATTCTTGGATTATGCGTCCCAGGTGTCTCATTTGCAGTTTTTTGTGCAGTTTTAAACCGGTTGCGCAAGTGCTGCAACCTTATGAAGCGATCCTGCCGCGGCGTCGTCACCTCTGATCGACCAGTTCGAGGGCGATCAGCAGTGGTACCAGTTTGTTTTAGGCGTTTGTACAGACGAGATATTGTGCTTTTGTGGACATTCAGTATTTTTGCAACATCCCTTTGGGTGTTTCCAGCCATCGGTAACTGTACTGCCCTATTACGCGCATTATTTGAGAGCCTAGGCATACTTATTGCAGCCCCAAAAACAAATTTTAATGTCAAACTATTCTTACCAGATACCTGAAGAATAACAAAAATGAGAAAGACGCACGAAATGCAGTCGCGTGTATCCGTGCACTTGCTAATCGGGGTATCAATTATTTATAAAATCTCGTAAAATTGCAATACTTGATAGCGATACAGTCGAGTTATAGAATAAAGTTTTTCGTCAAATATGATGTCACCAGCTTGACATGACGCAGAACAGGTGATCCAGAGGATTAGATTCACTGATTTAATAATTACAAAAATGCCAAAAAACTGAAATGAAATAATTTATTAAATACCATTTGTATAGAATATGAATTTATCTAGTAGCAATGGAGCTGCACAGGGACAAGGAATGTAGAGAATACCGCTAAACGATAAGCATATTCATGATTTACATCAAAAGTGCAAGGGCATAGACTATTTTGTTTGAGCTGAGATTTTGAATATTTATTGCTTATAACGCATTCAAAAATCAAGACAGAATTTTTTTTTCTGTTTTATGCATTTTGCCCTTAGGTATTGACAAAAATCCAACAAATAACACAGTTAACAAAATATTGATTGGTGCAAATATTAAAAGTTTAAAGAACGCAAAAATCTGTAGGGTAAATTTCCTCTCAAAAATGACATTGATACAGTTAACATACAGTAGTCAATTCAAAAGCGACTATCCTTGATATAACAAGACTTTATTACGGGGTAAATTTCCTCCTAAAGAATATCACTGATACAGTTTTCACTACTACAATTACAAATTCAAAATAGCAAATATCTACAGGTAAAATTTCCTCTCTAAATTCACACTGGTGCATTGGACTTTCAGTATTTCAAAGCCAAAGCAACCATCGTTTACATAGCTAGATTTTACGGAGTAAATTTCCTCTTAAAGACTATCACTGATACAGTGTTCACTACTACAATTACAATTTGAAAATAGAAAAATCTACAGAGTAAAACCCCAGTCACATTTCTAAAAACGACCAACGGCCGACGGGTTTTGAAGCAAAAATGGGATTCTACGGGTGACAGTCGTCAGTTCATCAGTCGTTGTCTTGGTCGATTTTGACCTCTTTTTTTGTCGGCCGACCAATTTTTTGTGCATCGGTCCAAGTTATAATTTTTCATGCGTCGGTGGCCGATTTCTTCAATTGAAGTTATCCGTTGACCAACCTTCGATCATCGTCCGACCATCGGCAGTGAGTTTATTAAGTCGGTCGTCCGTCGTTGGACAATAAGGGTGTTTAAAATTTCGGCCGACGGTTAAAATCAAACTATAGGTCAGAGCTCGATGATCGGACAACGATTCGCCGACTTGTAAATATTTAACCTATCATGGAAACATAACGCAAACAAAATTTGGATGCATGGATTGATATATATTTTTTGAACGGAAAAAACATAAATAATTAATCCGTAAGATATAAAAAAAATCTGAAGTATTATTTGCTGCTTAGATATGCACTATTTGTCGTTTTTATGCAATTGCAAACAAAATTTTGCACACATTTTCAACATTGAGTCACAATTTTATAAGATTCTGCCACTTTGCCATACAAACATTACTCACGTCACCAATCTAAATATAGATTAATAAAAAAAAATATTGCTGATTTCTAAGGAAAAAGGATTTTTTGTGATATTTATCAAAGTCATCGGTGTTCCTAGGAAATAATGTGACTGCTCCGTGTAGCCCGATACTGTGTCGGACGATCATGTTCTTTCAGCCGACAAGACAAGAAAAATTTAGTCGCCCGATCATCGGCTTAAATGTGACCTAGGCATTAATTTCCTCTCAACAAACACATTATGCATTATTATCCTTCAGAATTATACAGTCAATCTGATTGGTTTAGAGCAGGTCACGTACAAGGAGACAACTCGTGATGTCTCCCTCACGCGCAGGGTGACAACTGTTATCTCCCTTCAGATGACAATGAAATAGCGTAAGCGAACATGCAGGGTTACAACTGTGTTCTCGCCCTTTGAATAAAACAATAAAACAATAATTAAGCGAGATAACTCCTATTTATAAGTACAATGGCTAAATTTGCAAGATCGGTAAACAATAAATTCTAACGATGACGTCAATGTTGTCTGGTGACATTATTTTGAAAGTATGGAATCGGAGCAGAGTAGAAGAAAATAAGAGATTTGATTACTATTTTCTACTCTATCTTATTGATAATTGTATATTCTTAAGGATAATAAAACTATTATGGACTGTTAAGAAGGGAGACATCACCAATTATCAGGTCTGAGTAGGGTTGTCACCCTTGAGCGCAAACGCCCTCGGGTGACAACCCTACTCAGACCTAATTATTGGAGATGTCTCCCTTCTAAACAGTCCATAATTGTATAATGTCCATTTAGAATTCTAAACCTTAACCAACCATCGTTTACCTAGCTAGATTTTACGGAGTAAATTTCCTCTCAAAGACTATCACTGATACAGTGATCACAACTACAATTAAAATTTAAAAATAGCAAAAATCTACAGGGTACAACAATCTAGAGGGTAAATTTCCTCTCAAAAATGAATTTCCCCCCAAAGAATCAGAATATCAGTGATTCAGTGTTTACTTCTAACTTTACAGTTTGAAAATACAAAATCTACAGGGTAAATTTCCTCTCTAAATTCACATTGCTGCATTGTACATTCAGTATTTCAAAGCCAAAGCAACCATCATCAACAAAGACTATCACTGAAACAGTTTTCACTACAACATTACAAGTTGAAAAAGGCAAAAATCTACAGGGTAAATTTCCTCTCAAAATGAAATTGATACAGTGTAATAGACAGCTACATTTAAGGGGGTAAATTTCCTCCCAAAGAACATCATTGAAACATGTTCATTCATTACTAATATTACAGTTTAGAAAAAGCAAGAAATTTCCTCCCTAAGAATATCACTGATGCAGTGTTTACTACTAACATTACATTTTGGTAATAACAAAAATATACAGAGTAAATTTCCTCTCTAAATTGGCATCGGTGCATTGTACATTCAGTATTTGAAAACCAAAGCAACCATAGCTTTTACATAGCTTTTAGATTTTACGGAGTAAATTTCCTCCCAATGAATATCACTGATACAGTGTTCACCACTACAATTACAATTTGAAAATAGCAAAAATCTACAGAGTAAGTGTCCTATCAAAAATGACATTGATACGGTTTATATTGGGTCTTTAAGACTTTACGGAGTAACACCCCCCCCCCCCCCCCCCAAAAAAAAAGTATAGCACTGATACACTTGTACAGTTTTCAAAACATCTATAAAACGGTAACATTTTCAAGTAAACAAAATCTAAAATGACATTTTTGCATTGTACTTTCAGTATTTGAAAGCCAAAGCAACCATCGTGTACATAGCTTTTAGATTTTACCATGTTTACGGAGTAAATTTCCTCCCAAAGAATATTTCCTCTCAAAAATGACAATGATACAGTGTAATAGACAGCTACATTTTAGGGGTTAAATTTCCTCGCAAAGAATATCACTGATGCAGTGTTTACTGCTAACATTTACAGTTAGAAAATAGCAAAAATCTACAGGGTAAATTTCCTCTCTAAATCCACATTGTTTCATTGCACATTCAGTGTTTCAAAGCCAAAGCAACCATCATTAACATACTAGATTTTACGGGGTAAATTTCTGTTCAAAACTATAACTAATGTATTACAGTTTTTACTATTAACATTACAAATTAAAAAAAAAGAAAAAAATCAAAGACTGTCAATGATACAGTAAATATAATATTCAAAGCAATGAAAGCATGGATAAACATTTCAAGATAATGATAGCAAGACCGTACAGAGTAAAATCCCCCCAAGAGTATCGTTGATACAGTCATTATTCGCAGTCAGAAAATAAACATTATATTATATACATTATATAATTATAGAAAACAGCAGAAGAAAAACAACATCACTGGTTAATTTCCTCTAAAAACAAATTGACACAATATACATTTTTACAGGAAAAGACATACATGTTACATCTTATTGACAAAAAAGACTTTCGAGGGACATTTTTATCATAATATACTAATGATGTAATGCATTATTATTTAATCAATAAATAAACAACTTATAATCTATACATACGCATACAGTTTTTTTTACTGATTTCAAGCCGTATTCAACGGGGGAGGGGGTTCAATGCGTATGCAGTAGCATGGTGACGTCACAAACAATATCAATATGTTAAAGCTATGGTTGCTTTGGCTTTCAAATACTGAGTGTACAATGCAACAAAGCGAATTTAGAGAGGAAATGTATTCTGTAGATTTTTGTTATTACCAAACTGTAATGTTAGTAGTGAACACTGTATCAGTGATATTCTTTGGGTGGAAATTTACCCCCAAAGTCTTGTCATAACAAGGACAGTCGCTTTTGAATTGACTACTGTATGTTTACTGTATCAATGTCATTTTGAGAGGGAATTTACTCTGTATATTTTTGCTATTTTCAAATTATAATGTAGTTATGAACACTATATCAATGATAGTATTTAAGAGAAAATTTACTCTGTAAAATTTTCAGAGGAAATTTACTCCGTAGATTTTTTTCTATTTTGAAATTGTAATTATAGTAGTGAACACTGTATCAGAGATATTCTTTTGAAGGAAACTTACCCCGTAAAGTCTTGTTAAATCAAGGATGGTTTCTTTAGCGTTGAAATACTGAAAGTGCAATGAACCATTGTGAATTTAGAGAGGAAATTTACCCTGTAGACATTTGCTATAACCAAAGTGTCATGTCAGTAGAAAACACTGAATCAGTGATATTCTTTGGGAGGAAATTTACCCCCTAATATAAAGCTGTCTATTACCCTGTATCATTGTCATTTTTGAGAGGAAATTTACCCTGTAGATTTTTGTTTTTTTTTTCAAACTGTAATGTTAGTTGTGAACACTGTACAGGATATTCTTTGGGAGGGAATTTATCCCCTAAAATGTGGCTGTCTATTACACTGTATAATTTTCCCTGTAGAGTTTTGCCTTTTTCAATTTGTAATGTAGTAGTGATAACTGTTTCAGTAATAGTCTTTGGGAGGAAATTTACTCCGTTAAATTTAGTATGTTAATGCTGGTTACTTTGGCTTTAGAAGACTGAATGTACAATGCACTAATGTGAATTTAGAGAGGAAATTTACCCTGTAGAGTTTTCACTGTATACAAAGTGCTAATCGAAAATCTACTTGATTTGGATCACTTGCTATATTGCTTTGGGTACTCTGATGCATTATGGGTAAAAACGAAAATTCTGCAGGCAAAATATGGGTAAAAGTAAGTTTAAGAAAAAAGAAAACTTATTAAACCTTTATAGAATCAATGAAAATTTATTTGAGAAAATTTTTAAGTTGAAACAAGTTAAAAATTCGATACCATTCCCGTTTACTAAGTTAAAATGGGATTTTCGTTCATTTTGAATTATTTTCAATTGTTTTTTTTTTTTCAAACTATATTCTGCAGTGTTGTAAAAGTTATTGTATCTTAGTTTACGCCTCAATTCACCCACGAAACATCATCTGATTTCTATAAATTACGCTTTATAGAGAAATTGGGCTATTCTTGTTTTGAGTGAATGCTATACTATGTTTGCAACGTATTTTTGCGATGGCTATACTTTTTTTCGGATCTTTTTTGTGATTTGCATGAAATTAAGATTTATTGTTTTTTGATAAAATTATCGCGATTTAAACAGTTTTGAAAAAGGTATTGGCATTAATTATCACAAGAGAAACATTTATCAGTCGAAAGAAGTGAAACAGAAATAAATAAATATAGAATTTGATGAAATGTGCTATCATTGCTGGTGTTTGTGCGATACTTGATTTGCGTTTTGTCACGATTGTTACAGAAATGCTATGTTTGATTTGAGTAGAATACTTCTTGAAGAATGAAGGCGTATATAGGAGGAGTATAATCCAAAGACACTATCTCAAGTTTATGTCATTAAATAACTTATTGATAAATACACGTAATATATTTTTACTTATGTTTTAAAGGTATGTAAAACGGAAAAAAGGGCTTCACAAACTAATCGAATTTTTTCCAAAGCTCATGATAGGCGTAAGACTGAATGCGTTAACCACAATATGCTACGGTGTCTTCTTCTTGTTTGTGTGTCAGTTTGCTTAAAAAGAAACGAATTTGTTGAGACAAATAAGGTTTTTCAACCTATCATTTAATTTATCTTGGGTCGTTTTTTTTTGGCTTACTTCTCTCACCCAACTGCAAGACCTTTGTTTTTATACTAAATTTGATTACGAAATGTTCCGTTCACTTGATCAATACATAGGGCTCACAGCGTGTGTGACCGATCAACAAGGGATGCTTACTCCTCTAGGTACCGTTCCAATCTTTTGATCTCTGGTATTCCGGGAATGGGGGGTCCGTATTTATTCCCTGCCCAATGTTTGTATTGTTTGTATATTTTTCGACATAAATCAATGCTCATTATCCTCACTTTTTTTTTTATTTCAGAAATATTCAACTTTAAGATAGAATGGGTTCAGACGCCATTAAAAAATGCATTTACTTTTCCGTAATTTAAACACAGTACTTCGAATAGAAACCTGGTCTGTTCATATTCAAAAATAAATTTTTATAGCTAGAATCATTTAATGTAAACGTACCCATTTTCGACTAAATAAGTCTAAGAATAATTTTCAATCAATATGCCTTTCAGAACAATATATGATTCTAATATGTTGAAGATGACATTACCGACAAGATAATTTTAGAAAAATAAAACTTTTCCGTCATAGAGCGAGTGATTGTCTTCGCCTTGTACACTATTTTTCTCTCTTTTATAAATCTATGATAAAGAGATTATAATGCAACTTTTGTAATATTTCACCTTTTTTCACACTATCATCAGACATCAGAACTTAAAACTAAGAATCTGAAACAAAATCTATGAAGATTCAAGTTTAATTAAAATTTGGCAATATATCCCCATAGACAGATCCAGAAAAGCGGATAAAGGTTAGGGGATCAAGACCTGATTATTTTTTCAAATTCACTAAAATTTAAGAATATTAAAGTAATCATATCAAAATAACTTCCCCCCACCCTCCTTCCCAAGAAACGCAAACTCTTAACAGTCAGTCTACGATAAAAGAATATAGTTACGGAATTTCACTGATTTTCAGGAATATGTTATGATTTCTATGAAAAAAAGATCCATACATTTCTTTGAGAAATGTGGTAACCATTTGTTTTCTTTTTATTACATGATTTTTTTAAAAAATATTTCATGCAATCTCTTCTTAACGCTTATTTGGCTGAATTGAAATTTAGAAAATGAATGAAGCGGCTTTAATTAATCATTAAATTATCACATCAAAACTTTGAATGCATATATATACCACTAAATATTTACAAAACCATGTGTTTATGTAAAGTCTAAGAGTTGATATCGATCTTTAAAATTTTACAATATTACATGTAAATTGATGAGCAACATGAAAATTCTTAATTTTGTATGTTTTTGTTGATGAATGACTGTCATAAGTTGATAGGAAAAATGAGAATATATATGGCAGAATGTAGCTTGTCCACCAATTAAGCCGACCCCATCCCCAACCATAAAATAGGATTTTTGTGTTGGGATCTTTTAGTGTTATGGACAACAATGTAACCCCCTCCCGTTTCCCGATGAAATGTTTTCTTGAGCAATCATTTATTCCGGAATTAAAAAATGGAACTAAACATACAAATTAACGAAATAAAAACGTCATTACAGTTGCTTCCATTAGAAATTAAAAAAGATACTGTCACGAAAGGTTCAAAATGTTATAGATAGGGGTATAATTTATTTTATTAAAAGAAAAATAAGTAACGTCAGGTGCCTGTGTGTTTGTACTCTCCTAAGTAACTTACCAAGAGGCCACACTACTTTTTCTATAAGGTTGAAATGTAAGAGGAGTCTTGGGAAGAAAATATTGTACAGTACTGTTGTAAACACGAAGTAACGTCAATAAATTATTTAACTAATTGCACTAGGCCTAAATGCCATATGTATACTCGAAAAAAGTATAGCTGTCATGACGACAAAGATAGCTTTCTGAATATTTTCTACGCAAACATAATATAGCTCTGGAAAAGTTGGGTAGGTGCATATTTTATGTAATTGCCAGGTTATAAAGAAGACCTTGTGGTCGAATTTGATAGCTTACGTTTGATAAAGATTCATATTAAACATTACAATAAATGTTTTATTGAAATAATGTCAAAAGTCCATTCCAGAGGATGATTCGTCGAAAAATGACCATTAGATGCGTGAAAAACGCGTGCTACCGATGTTTATGGAGGGGTAGATGAAACAAAAATATGATTATCTTGAAATATACCAAGAAAAAGTCTCATATTGTTTGAAGTAGTTTCATTATCAGTACGAAAACGTATATAAAAGCACATTTTTTTGTCTAAATGTGCATACAGAAACTTCGAATGACCCAAACAAATATAGCTAGTAGTGTTGGCAACGAGTACCCGGTTAACCGGTTAACCGTCGAACGTTGCGAGTATCGGTTAGTAAAACTGCTATTCGGTTACTCGATAAAATAAATGTTACATAGTACAGGCCACAGGCACCTGACGTTACTTATTTTTCTTTTAATAAAAAAAAATATTCCCTTACCTTATAAGGTAAGGGTAAATTTTTTTTATGAAAAGAAAAATAAGTAACGTCAGGATCCTGTGGTACAGGCATAGAAAATGAATGTTTTATAATTTATAAATGTATACTAACTTACACATTTCCTTCTTTTTAGGTACCGTTAGACTAGATCTAGTGCATGGTTGTAGTGAATCACATTGTTTTGATTAGTTTTCACAGTTTATTTGAAGGCCTGAGTTATAATTACCTCATTTGATAATTAAACGAGAAGTCGCCGCTGACATAATAAGCTTGGATCGGAGTTGTAACAAAAGAACAGCTGATTCAAAATCTGTTAAATCACCTAAGCTCAAATTATTCGGAAACCAGCGATATACTGGACACTCCACATATTAAGTATTAATTATGGAGTATGTAAATAATTATTCTCCTTGATTGCGACATATTTCTGGGGCTGAAAAAGAAAGTGTAAAATGTTGATTGACGATGACGTATTTTTGTCTTTGTGTGTCGAATTCCCTATTAATCTTCTTTATTTTAAAATCGTAAATCTTTGACGATATCGTATGTGTGTATTGTAAAGATAATGTCCCTATACAGTATATTTGTGCATCACTACTACCGGTAAGTATAGAATAAGATAAATAATAGATACGTTCGGCGAATTTCACTTTTGTCGGTGACCTGTCTGTCGGTGAGTTGTCTGGCACCGAAATAATAGATATTGATACTTTTACCAAAAATCATCCGAGTAACCGGGTACTCGATCGGAAGGTGAAGCGAGTAACCGGTTACTAAAAATCGTCCGATTTGCCAACACTAATAGCTAGTGATCCAAATCAAGTAGATTTTCGATTAGCACTTTGTATACAGTGGTTTTGCTATATTTTCAAACTGTAATATTAATAATGAACACTGCATCAGTGATATTCTTTGGGGGGATTTATTTTTGAGAGGAAATTTACCCTCTAGAATTTTGCACCCTCTAGATTTTTGCTATTTTCAAATTTGAATTGTAGTTGTGAACACTGTATCAGGTGATGGTCTTTGGGAGGAAATTTACACCGTAAAATCTAGCTTTGTAAACGATGGTTGGTTAAGGTTTAGAATTCTAAATGGACACTGCATAATTTGTTTGTTGAGAGTAAATTTTCCCTGTAGATTTTTGCTTTTTTGAAATTGTAATTGTAGTAGTGAACACTGTATCAGTGATATTCTTTGGGAGGAAATTTACCCCGTCATAAAGTCTTGTTATATCAAAGATAGTCGCTTTTGAATTGACTACTGTATGTTCTTTTGCGTTCTTTTAATATTTTTTTTAACTTCTTAATGTTTGCACCAATAAATATTTTGTAAACTGTGTTTTTTGTTGGATTTTGTCAATACCTAAGGGCAAATTGCTTAAAACAGAAAAAAAAGATTTTCTGTTTTGATTTTGGAATGTGTTTTATATAGTGTATATTTTAAAAAGTGCAGGGAGCTGATCCTGGTCTGCATAACATTATTTTTTATAACAGAATATAAGCGAAGTGGGATTTTTAAGCTATTATAAGCATTTTTGGCAAAATTTTCAGAACTTCGGAAACAGCACAAACTAGCTCCCAGCACTTTTTGGGTAGAGGAAATAAACATCTTTTAATGTGTATCTTTTCTTCTTGAAAAATAAGCGTATGCCCTTGCACTATCATCATTTCCTATAATCAGCTTAACAATTCTATTTTTATGCAAGTCACGTGACAAACAGCTGATACATGCAATACAACTGGTAATAACTACGGTCAAGTCCTATCCACTATTGATAGCTATGTTTTATTTTCTACAAGTATTTAGTTGCTTGTTACAATTTTTAAAAAGAAGTAATTAATACATATTAAAACGCGGCAAAGGTCACATTTTCCATATCGGTCCTTTACATAGCTGAGTACTGTGAAGCCTTTGCAGTGTGAAAAAAAACTTTATTTTTGTCAATGGAATAATTATCTGATGGGTATGATAAAAGATGGGAGGAGGGGGGGGGGTAGTAACATTTACTGCAATATTATATGATATACTCGGGTATGATATGTTACGCTGGGTGAGCTGTGGTCTCCCCTATGATTTTATTATTCCATGTATGGTAATAGTATCTATTAACACAATGCCTAATCTCGGATCTCCTTACTAATAGTAAGCGACTCAGAGTAAACGACGTCCATGCAGTCTCTGCATTTGCAGATCTCTAACAAGCAGGGGAGGAGAAAGGATCCTTCAATATAATGGAATAATTATTTGTTAATAAATTATTTTATGTTTCCTTCGTCTTCCTTATGAGGTCATATCTCAATAGAGGACATCATCAGTTTGACACTATATAGTAATTATCCTACAAAAAAGATGTATACCCTGTTTTGCGAAGTTTGGGGCTGGAGTCCCTTTCCCTCCTCTATCACTGGAATTTACACATCATATTCACAGACCGATCAACACTGCATTGTTTAAAAAAAAGAAATAAAAGTTTAAAATTCAACCAATTGAGATATACTTTTGGATCGATACATATATATACTTTTATTTTGTTGGAGTGGATTTAAAAACAATCCTACACATACCACGATTATAAATTATTGACTACTTAAAACTTTCAGTGACATCGTAATAATGTACAACATAAGATTACAGTTCTCTAATTCACATACTAAAATTTGTGAGCTATGAAATCCTTATTTAAATACAATATAAGACCCCATGTGTTTCTATAAATTTTATGCGAATACCAGAGGTAACATATTGTACATCATTAGGGGGACCAGATGTAACCTTATATTGTACATCATTAGGGAACCAGAGGTTACCTTATATTGTATATCATTAGGGGACCAGAGGTAAGCTTATATTCTACATCAATAGGGGGACCAGAGGACGCATTATATTGTACATCAGTAGGGTACATCAGTTGGTCACTTTATAGTGTATATAAATAGGGGGACCAGGGGTCAACTCATATTGAACATCAGTAGAGGGACCAGAGGACACCTAATATTGCACTTTACATCAGTGGGGGGACCAGAGGTAACCTTATATTGTATATCATTAGGGGACCAGAGGTTACCTTATATTCTACATCAGTAGGGGGACCAGAAGATACCTTATATTGTACATCAATAGGGGACATATCAGTCGGGGAACCAGAGGTAAACTTATTTTGTACATAAGTAGGGGGACCAGAGGTCATCTTATTTTGTACATCATTAGGGGACTAGTGGTAACCTTATACTGTACATCAGTAGGGAGTCCAGGGGTCATCTTATATTGTACATCAGTAGGGGGACTAGAGGACACCTTATACTATACATCAGAAGGAGGATCAGATTTATTCTTTTATTGTACATCCATAGGGGGACCAGAGGTCAACTTATATTGTATGTCAGAAGGAGGATCAGAGATCATCTTACATTCTACATCAAAAGGGACACCAGAGGTCACCTTATATTGTACATCAATAGGGGAAACAGAAGTAACCTTATATTGTACATCAGTAGGGGGGTCCAGAGGTCATCTTATACTATACATCAATAATGGGACCAAAAGTAACCTTATATTGTACATAAGTTGGATAACCAAAGGTCAACGTATATTGAACATCAGTGGGGAGATCAGGTAACCTTATATTGTACATCATAAGGGGACCAGAGGTAACCTTATATTGAATATCATTAGGGGACTAGAGGTTAGCTTATATTCTACATCAGTAGGGGGACTAGAGGACACATTATATTGTACATCAGTAGGGTACATCAGTTGGCCACTTTATAGTGGATATAAGTAGGGGGAACAGAGGTCAACTTAAGTTGAACATTAGTAGGGGACCAGAGGACACCTTATATTGTACATCAATAGGGGTACCAAAAGTAACTTTATATTGTAGAATAACAGTAAGGTCTTCCGCTGAAGACGGAAGACCTTAATAACTATCTGGATTGAGTTGCTCAAAACACTGGTTAAGGTTAACCACTGGATAAATCTCTTATCCAATGGTTAACTTTTAACCGTTGGTTAAATTCTGTTGCTCAAAATTTGTCCACTGGTTAACTTTGCTATCCAGTGGTTAAATATTGGCTAAAGTTAGCCATTCCACAGAGGTGGGTTAAGTCTCTTAACCAGTGGATAAATATGACTAAAAATTATTATTTGTTGTAAATTTTGGGGGATAACAAAAGAAACAAAGGCTTATAGATATTTCAAACAAGAATTTAATGTTGATGAATACTTAAAAAGACATATGCAGTAATTTAAAGTCAAGTTGACGTGGTTTTGTAGCAATATTAGGCAGGAGTAACATCACAGTTAGGGATATGATTGGTTTTTATGTATTCATCGTCAGCAGAAATGTTGTAAATGGGTTCTTTCAAGTATTAATCTGTTGGCATTACAAAGGATCTTATCAAGCGGCCTTCCCTCGCTGAAAAATAAATAATTATTATAGGTATATTGTAAATTGTAATTTTGTACATCATCAGGGAGACCAGAGGT
The DNA here is from genome assembly GCF_032062105.1 of Saccostrea cuccullata. Taxonomy (NCBI): domain Eukaryota; kingdom Metazoa; phylum Mollusca; class Bivalvia; order Ostreida; family Ostreidae; genus Saccostrea; species Saccostrea cuccullata. Next base: position 106,294 of record NW_026934267.1, read on the forward strand.
GACATTATATTGTACATCAGTAGGGGGACCAGAGGTAACCTTATATTGAACATCAGTAAGGGACCAGAGGACACATTATATTGCACTTTACATCTGTGGGGGTCCAGAGGTTATCTTATTTTGTACATCAGTAGGGAGACCAGAGGACACCATATATTGTACATCAGAAGGAGGACCAGAGGTCACATTAAATTGTACATCAATAGGAGGACAGAGCCTTCAGGTCAGTTTTAACGTTCGTCACTAGGTGGACCAGAGGTAAACTAATATTGTACATCAATAGGTTGATCAGAGGTCGTCACCTTATATTTTATTTCATTATGGAGACTTAAGGTCACTTTTATATTGTACAGGAGAAAAGGGACCAGAGGCCATCTAATAATGTACAAGACCAGACGTCAGATTATATTGTACACTAAAAGGAGTGACAGAGGTCACCTTATACATCAATAGGGGGGTCAGAAGTCTCTTTATGTTCATTAAAGCTGCTGTAAAACTTGTTAAGAATCCCAAAGAAATACTCACTAAATACGTAAAATTTACAGCAATCAATATTTGTTTTATAGACAATTGAGCAGGTGGATTTCAATGATAAAAAATTATATAATGGGCATCAAAAATGGATACATGGGTACCGTCCTTGCAAACAAAAAATTAAACAACTTATGTACTGTTTTCAACAAATAATCACCGATAGTGTATGATTGACTATACGACACATTGCAAATTTTATAGGCATTATTTTGGGAGTAGTTCACACTTTTTTAAAGAAACGTTTGACAGTAAAAAAAAGCTTAGTACTCAAAAGTCATCCTATGTTTTAACTACGTGTAGGAATATCTAAATAATTATGAAATATATCGGTAATTGTAGTTATCCAATTTTGTTTGAATTTCAAACAGATAGTGAAACTTGAATCTATTGCTTAAAACGCTCAAAACAAAATTTGCAATAAGGTGTACTTGATAAAAACAGCAACGATCTGAGAAGCACAGAGAACTGCAGGAGCATAAATACAGATTTATATGCAATTTTTGAATTATTAGTGGTCTTGTTGTTCAAATTCGTATTCGGAGAGGCAGTTTAATTGCTGGATGCATCTAGAATGTAAAAAAAAATCAAAAAGTTAATGAGAATCAGGATTTTTTCATGACAATGTCAAAACCCACACACCCTGAAGAGTAAAGGGGTCTTGGAGATAAACAGAACCTTAATGTTCTTTCACATTAACAATACTCGCCACATCTTTCGCCTTTTCACTTGTTTCATTTCCCAAACTTGAAAAAAACGCCTTTCAGAAGGAAGAAACAAGTCCAAGAAATCAAAGGATCTGCCATAATCCAGTATACAAAGGGTCATACCCAAAATGAGTTCTAAAAACAATCAGAAATATTGGTAAAAAAATGCTATTGTCATGTGTTTTAATTTTAAGATAATATTAGGTTAAATCATTATGACTAAATTATTTAAAAGCTTCTTTTGTTTCTTTCCGAGCACCGAGGACATCATTTTTTTTGAACAGCCCTCGTACATGTATAAGGTGACCTCTGGTCACCTTACTGATGCACAATATAAGGTGACCTCTGGTCCCCCTACACATGCACAATATAAGGTAATCTCTGGTCCCCTACTGATGTACTATACAATATATGGTGACCACTGTCCCCCTACTGATGACAATATAAGGTGGTGTCCTCTGGTCCCCCTAAGGATGTTCAATATCAGGTGTCCTCTGGTCCCCTACTGATGTACAATATAAAGTGACCTCTGGTCCCCTTACTGATCTACATTACAAGGTGTCCTCTGGTCCCCCTAAGGTTGTTCAATATAAGGTGTCCTCTGGTCCCCCAACTGATGTACAATATAAGGTTACCTCTGGTCCCCTTACTGATGTACAATACAAGGTGTCCTCTGGTCCCCCTAATGATTTACAATATAAGGTGACCTCTGGTCTCCATACTGATGTACAAAAAAAAGATGACCTCTGGTCCCCTACTGATGTACTGTACAATATAAGGTGGCAACTGGTCCTCCTACTGATGTACAATATAAGGTGTTGTCTGGTCCCCCTAAGGATGTTCAATATCAGGTGTCCTCTGGTTCCCCTTAGGGTGTACAATATAAGGTGACCTCTCGTCCCCATACTTATGTACAATATAAGGTGTCCTCTGGTCCCCCAACTTTTGTACAATATAAGATGACCTCTGGTCTCCATACTGATGTACAATAAAAGATTACCTCTGGTCCCCCTACTGATATACAATAAAAGGTGACCTCTGGTCCCCCAACTTATGTACAATTTAAGGTGGCCGCTGGTCCCCCTTAACATGTACAATTCAAGTTGACTTCTGGTCACCTATTGATGTATTGTACAATATAAGGTGACAAATGGTCCCCTACTGATGTACAATATAAGATGTCCTCTAGTCCATCTAAGGATGTTCAATATCAGGTGTCCTCTGGTCCCCCTACTGATGTACAATATAAGGTGACCGCTGGTCCCCCTATTATGTACAATATAAGGTGACCTCTGGTCCCCCAACTGATGTTCAATATAAGATGTCCCCTGGCCCTCCTACTGATGTACAATAAAAGATGACCACTTGTCCCCCTATTGGTGTACAATATATGGTGACCTCTGGTCTTCTTTCTGATGTACAATAAAAAGTGTCCTCTGGTCCCCTACTGATGTACAATATAAGGTGGCCTCTGGTCCCCCTTCACATGTACAATATAAGTTGACCTCTGGTCCCCTCCTGATGTACTGTACAATAAAAGATTACCACTGCCCCCCTACTGATGTACAATAAAAGGTGTCCTCTGGTTCCCCTAAGGATGTTCAATATTAGGTTTTCTCTGGTCCCCAAACTGATGTACAATAAAAGGTGCCCTCTGGTCCCCCTACTGATGTATAATTTATGTGGTGTCCTCTGGTCCTCCTACTGATGTACAATATAAGATGAGCCCTGGTAGTCCGGTCAATCTAGCTCAAAAACACCCTAACCTCAAACAAATTGCAACAGAAATTATTCCAGTGGAATTTTGTTATTTATAATGTGCCTTTTTATATATCAAAACTCTAGAAAAATATATTTGTCCAAACATCATTTTGTTCAATTATCAAAAAACTCAATATTTGTTCAAAAAAGCCAATAAATCTCCTTATGAATAGACATTAATGTCTATTTATGCAAAAAATAGTTTTGCCAGGTATATGACATTCAATGTTTTGACAGTCATGCAGGAATGCGTCTGCAAATTGAAACCGATGATTATTTCATTAGTTGCCATGGATTCTCGTTCCCATGGCAACAGAAATAATTGAAAAATAAAACTATTCCAAATCCTTAGTACGGCTTTGTGCAGGGACAAAAATACGTAGCTATGGTAGGAATGAATTACTATTGAGTACTTAAGATAATTTTTTAAGAAGTTATAGGGGAAAATGTTAGCACAGACCTCCAAGGATTTTTTTTCGGGAGGGGGGGGATTAAATCTCACAGACTTAAAGTCTCATAAGTTTTTGACAAGCAAGAATTAATAAACAAACAAGTAATAAGAATTTAAAATAAATTTATTACAAAGGATATGCAATATTATATCGGTATACCGATAAAGGCCTATCGCAATTTTTATTGGGTAATACGTAGTGATACGGAGACCTAAATAGCGTCCGGTATTTAGGCACATATCATAAATGCACCTTATCACCCAAACTTGATCAATTTTATGTGGATAAAACCTTCAAAAAAAGTGAAAATTTTGTTTTACTAGCATATTTTAAAGAAAAATGTCATCTAAAATCATTGTAAAAATTGCTTGTAAAAATAAATTTTCGTGATATTTTGGGGGAAAATCGTGATATGTCGTGATATGGAATTTTTGGCAATAACCATCCCTCTATGAAAGTACCTCAAACTTCAAAACCTTTTTAAAGGATGGGGTGGTCTATTTTTATAAGGTGTACAGGCACGTAGTATCAGGGGGGGCCAGGGGGGGCCTGCCCCCCCCCCCCCCACTTTTTTCCCCAACATTACCTTTACTATAGGAAATGTCTATTGAAAAGATGGTTGGCCCCCCCAATTGTTGCCACATTATATACATAGGAATAAAATATAGGAAAAAATTGGAAGTGAAAGGAACTCTGCCTGGAAAAAAGTTGGCCACAACCCCCCCCCCCCCCCCAACCCCTCCCCTTTTTTTAGGTAAGTAAAAAAATTTTTCTCAGGTTGGCCCCCCACTTTCAAAAACGATGCTACGTGCCTGGTGTATGCCTTCTTGACATTTTAATGAGTCCTGGGGAATGGGTTTATGGACATTTTATGAACCATTTAACTAAAAATCTCAAGAGGGAGGGGGCTCAGTCCCCTTCCTGACATATCTTCCTTTAAAGCAATGCATATGCATGGGGCACTCATTTGAAATGTGTTATATATATAGTTACAGTGTAAGTAAAACCTGGACGAAGTCTTAAAAGTAAGATCCCCCATAGCTTTTATTTGAAACGTTGAAGATATAAAAGAAAAAAAATCATAAATCCACTGAAGATGCCAAGGAGTCCCTAAAAATGCATTAATGATTATCTTGAATCTGGAACTGGTTCCTCTCTTAAATATTAACCTCAAAATATAGTATTCGAATTGCTTCTCGCTGTATTTAATATTATGTCCATCGCTAGTTTTTATACTCTTCCAGATTTACTAGTATTTTGTAATTGTGTGGGTGGTGGGGGGGGGAGGTTTGATATCACATTATTAATTAATAAGCTCTTGGCACTTTGAGGTAAACTTGCAGGTCTTCCGGATGAGACCGTTTCATGTTACATGTAGGCCTTGGCTTGATATAGAACTCTCACTGCTCAATGGCCCTAAGCGCCGAGTAAAAGTCTAAATTTGAAACGCTTCGGTATGCGGAGACATTTTTATTTAAGTAAAAAATTCTCGATCGGGGTGTTAAACATCATACAATCAACCGATGTGGGTCCTTTGAATGAGACCTTTTAACCGAGGTCCGAGTAAAAGGCAAAATTTGCTGCTCTCCACTTCCAAGTGCATGGTGGCGTCCCCATAATAGTGAAAAATTCTCGAGAGGGATGTTAAACAAACTTGTGCTATTTATCTATGGCACAGAGTCTTTCTTGTGACAATTAAAATTTGCTTTGCAGTTTTAAATGATTAATTCTACTTATTATGATGGGAAAATAGTATTTTTAAGAACGCCTCCTATATATGCATGTGTCAAGCATGGTGTAAAAAAAACATACATTCAATCAATCTTGGGCCTTGGCCCTTTGGATCAGACCTTTAAAACGAGGTCCCACGAAAAAGATCCCTTACTGTTGTAATTTCGATACCGGTGAATTGAAATATTGTGTAGTTTTTAAAAAGCTGAAATGCACGAATCTGGTACATAATAGGATATGTTTTTAAAAAATATATGAAAATCTTACAATGCGGTATATTTCAGACTTCCCATAAAATTAAATCCCTTGTGTGACCCTACTTGGCTCTGGGGTTATGTTAAAAAATAACCAGAAGCCAAATGTGAATCAAAGTGATTCATAATTAATGTTTAAGAAATATGTTTACAAATTACATGTACAATAAAAAAAAACTGTACATAATGAGGACAATACTGACACACACACACACACCCTCCCACACACACACACACACACACACAGGTCAAGAATAAGGCCATGTTTAAAATAATTCTTGTTTAATGCAAATAAACAATTTAATAAAAAAATAATGCTTCTCCAGAATCAGGGTAATACCAAAATGGTAATGACTAGAAGATATTAGGTTACAGACTAATATTTTTACCCCTATTTCATTGACCACGCAAAGAGTTCCAGATTAAAAATAGAGGTATTTTCTTAAAAATTCTTTGAGGTGGTTATGGGGTGGAATGATGTTATTTTTGGGCATAGATGGAAAGGAGAGAGTTTGAAAAAAAATATAAAATTGATAATTTGTTAAATTTTGCCCTTAAGCGCGTAGTATGAAGGGTGTGAAGAGGCCCATATTTACCCTTTCCCCGAAGAGAAAGTGAAAAAAGCAGGGTAGGGGTTATTTGCGATGCCATAGCAGGAACTGCATGCGATGAATTTTCCTGAGAGTCTGAAAAAATTTTGGACTTGAATTCATCTTACTCTGTGCCAAGTTTCAGGTAAGTTGAGCTGGTGTAATTTTTTTAATCATTTTTTATATTATAAAGGAATGTATAGCAAAATAATTGGTAGTCTGTGTCCATATGGCGTAAAAGAAGTCGAACATGAGTTATCGTTCATATAATGAGTTATCGTTCATAAGATGCGTAATACGTCATCAAGACCTGTACGTCATCACTAGAGACCTATTCACTCGTACATGGAATATTCCACATGTGTTAAAATAAACAGAAATAAAATAAATATTCTTTAATAATATATAATATATATTCGATTGGTAATTTATATTTATTTCATAGGTAATTTACAATGGGGTTATTACATGTATATAAATCCGAAAAATGGAAATATCAGTATATATAAACCATTTATCAATATAAATTAATCACCAAACATGGATAAATTATAGACAACCGTGGATTGATTTTAATGAAAAATAAAAGGAGTTGAGGTATAGTACTTGATATATTTTCTTTCTATATATTTATTTGTAGTTCGGTTTATGCAGTTTGGTTGTTATGTGTATTGCGAATGGAGAATGCACAGGGGGGGGGGGGGGTTAACCTACTGGAGACAGGCATCTATCGTTAAATGTGGTCATGTAAGAAACGAAAACCATACGTGTTTAAATGCTTCTTTAAGATCCTTGTTCCAATTTTTCACTCATAGGAACACTAACAATTGCCGTTGGAAAGCTGCTTGACACTCTGGGTCCCCTGCACAGTGAGGGACCTTTTTCGTGCCATCACCGACATCGACAGGGAGCAGTGGAGAGTAGTATAAGCCGCCTAGATGGGTGGGTCAACTGAGTGCACTTTTGGGGCTGGGGGGGATAGGTGGGTCAACGGAGTGCAGCCCCTGGGGGGATAGGTGGGTCAACGGAGTGCAGCCCCTGGAGGGGATAGGTGGTTCAAGAGAGTGCAGATGTGTGCAAAAAATATGATGACTACACTGGTAATACTTGGCAGCGATTCAAGTTTGTTGAGGGCCGTGTGCAAAAAATATGCTTACCTATGCATTGTGACGTCATCCACTGTATAAATACGGCTTTTCTCCTACTTTCAGCTCATTCTACTGTCAGATCCAGCTCCCTGCCTGGGGGGTCATGGATTCTACTAGAGAAAAACAGTTACATGCTCAGCGATTATTAAAATGGAAAAAAAGGGAAAGAGAATTAGATCGAATTCTTTATGAGAAAAGAGAGCAAGAGTTAAAGCTCCGGGAAAAAAATGCCAAAGTATTACAGAGAAGAGCTCAATTAGAACAACAACAAGTACGAGAGAGAGAATTAGATCGAATTCTTGATGAAAATAAAGAGCGAGAATTAAAGCTTCGGAAAAGAAATGCCAGACTATTACAGAGAAGAGCTCAACTA